>NC_027753.1:33053165-33053551 GCF_000695525.1 Brassica oleracea var. oleracea
TTCTTCCTTAGATTTCAGCTGATGTTAGGAACTGCATCTCCTTGGTTGGGTCAGAGTTTATTCGTCTTTGATTTTGTATTCCTCGTCGTTGGCTTACCGTCAATAGTCTATGCTCGTTTTGGTTTTCAATATCTAGTTTTTGGTGTTCTGACATCTATGCTCTCTTTCATAGCTCAAGGACGGCTCCATAGTTTTCTGATTTCGCTCCGTCTCCTTTTCCCTCTCTATTCTTGCATCTCATTGCAGCTTTCATCGCATCTCTGGTGGCTCTCCCTTTCACCATGTTTTCCACTCGAGATTTGGATAATGTTTTCGTTCGTGTATGCTATGTGGGCTTGGAAGGTTATTTCTGGTCTCAAGTTTAGTCTCTGATTTTTTGGTGGTTG
>NC_027753.1:33053675-33074960 GCF_000695525.1 Brassica oleracea var. oleracea
TGCATGCCGTATTGTATGTTCTTTTTTAGTCTGTGAGGTGTTTCTTTCTTTTTAGCTACTGGTTGTGATTCCGGTGTTTTAGGCATATATTTTCCTGCTTTTTGGTGGCTTTGGCTTTTCGATTATTATTCTCCGTTTGGTCTGCTTTCTTAGTTTATGTGTTGGTTGTCTAGTTTCTTATTCTTAATTTGATTATCTTATGATACTAATAGTGAAATAAATATAATTTGTAAATGAAATAATAAAAATTAGTAAAAATAATAAAATGATGAAAAGTCTTGCTATTTTTAGGTGTGAATAAATTAAATATTTAAAATATATTTATACTATTTTATTTATTTTTTGAATTTTAGAGACCAATAAGTGTGAGAAAGATTAGATAATACGCAATTAGAGATTGATGGAGAAAATTGCAATAATTTAAAAGAAGAAGAATTTAAATACAAAAAAAAACATGAGGACACATGTCAACAAACCCCTCTTCCACATGTCATAAGAAAGGAAAAAACCAACTTTATATATATAGATAGATGTATTAGCACCTGTAGATCGTCAATTACCAAAGAATAACATTCGAACTGAATCTTAGACATACTCTTATTATATTCATAGTTAAACAAGCTTTTGTGAAAAAACAAACAAATCGTTTCTTTTATCCATTTTCAAAGTAAAGTTTAATTTGGTCTATCAACTTACTTTTTGGTGTCGAAATAGTGAATATTTTTGGTGGTGCCAATCACATGGAATGGTTCTTTTAGGTGGCACAAAAACTGTTATCATATTCCTCATGCATATAATCTGCATTTCAAAGTGATCCTACAATATTGCTTTTATATATGATCAGTTTATGAATCTTAAAATTTATATTTATATGTTTGTTAGTTCTTATAGCTTAATAGCTAAACTTTATCAAATCATATATTTTGGCAAGTGATTATATTTATGGAATATATAATTATAAGAATTGAAATAATAAATAATAAATTATTTTGAAAAGAATTGTAAAGAAGAAATATGGAAGCTCATATATATAACAAGACCTTAAAATTTAATATTTTAAAAGCATTTTTTGAATACTTAAAACTTAGATATTTGAAGTTGTTACTTTTGAAAATGCTATAATGCGCTAAACGATAACGCTCAAGTCGAAACTATACAAAAATAGAGAAATTATATGCTAAAATTTTCAAAAAGTTACCGACATCCATAAAAGTAAGCTTTATTCTACTTCAAACTTTTTAAAAGACAAAATGTTTTTTTCTCTTTTTTGGGTAATAATCAGTAAGATGGCCTTCTTTTGTCTCTCTTCTAGATGACGCTTTCGGCTAGAGATCTTTTAGTTAGATTCGAAACGTCTAATGAATTGGTTTTGTAAACTTGTAATGGATAGAATTCTGTTATTGAAGATTATGGAGAAGTGAGACTATTTCTTACATAAGCTACTTTCTTTAATAGACGATATGTTTAAAATATTTTTCATTTCCAGTTTATTCTTTTTAGTGGATGGATGCAACTTTTTGCTTAATTCTAAACCCAAATTCCTTTCATTTTTTGTCAATTTGTTCACAATTACAGTGACCCTCCACCCTTTATTGATTCTGTAATTTGCCTTAAATATGGGGACACAGACAAAACTCGAAAGCGACGAGTTAAAAGAAAAAGTGAGAAGGATAGTAAGAACAAGGCCCCCACAATTTTATTTATTGACATTTCATAACCAAATAAATGATACGCATATCATGTTAATTCAAAGAAATCAATCATAAGCCTTTTTGCAGGTATCTGTGGTCTCCAATGCCCGCTCTAAAATTTATGTGCTAGATACATTCAAGTATAAATTTAATATTTTTGAATAATTTAGAAACCCATCTCATTATCCTTAGGACGGGCCCTGTGGCCTCAAAAGTCTTGATATATATACGCTGAAGTTAAGGGAACATGAAATTTATAAACAAAACGAGTAACCAATTTGTTCATCATTGTTGAGATAGTGAGCATCACTAATCACCATGCTTATTCACATATGTAAATTTTGACAAAGAAAAGTTACATCAGGATACATTAAAACAAAGACCTGTTTCTTTGACAATCAGGAGCAAATCTGAGTCAAATCCCCAAATTCTCCAATGGTGAAAGCAGAAAAAGGGTTCACAGGTCATTTGTATTCTAAACCATTACCATAAAACTTACCTGAAACTCAAAATCAGACAGAAGGGTTTTGTTTTTGAGCTTGTGATATCTCTCTCTCATCTAGGAGGACCTGGTCTCTGGTTAGCTTCTCTAGCTCTACGTCTCCTACCTGATCGTCCTAGTAGAACCCGTCCTTGTCTCCTCATTCGACTTGCCAGAGAGGTACTCTGCCTATCTTCCTCTTCCTCTCCAGAGAAACTCATCTCATTTGTTCCACTCGAATCTGAATCAGAGCGTCTTGTCTGATTCCTTGACGCCTCAACAGCATGCATCATAAGGATAACATTCAAAAAATTCCTACCGAACCCAGCATCCATCCCTGAACCGTTGTAATGATCACCACCCTCGTCTGAGTCAGAACCGTTGCCGTCGTTCCTTTCTATAACGTAATCCCCAAGCACCGTTGCACCAGGTATTAACGACCTAATCGTGCTCATAACATCATTCTGGTCATGCTCAATCTCAAGCCTTCTCCAATTCTGCTCCACTTCAGGATCAACTTCACGCGGCTTCGCACAAGGATGGTCCACTTTCATGTGTTTCCTCAGCTCCTTGAAGGTTCCAGCAAAAACACAGTTCTCCTGCATACAGATCCTCTTCTTGAGATTCAAATAGTCACGCGCAGGCTGCACGATCGTCCAGCCTTTCACCTGGCCTCTACAAAGCGGGCATGTGAGATTCCCAACCTCGGACTTATTGCTCGGTGGACGACTCGCTGCTGCCTTTAGCTTAGCTGACGCTTTCTTGTACTGATATAAGCAGTTGGAGTAGCGGAAACTGGTGCCACACATGTAAGGACGACATCCCTTGTCATGAGATGAGCAGAGGAGAAGAACAGCGTTGTGAGGACACTCCATGCAAACCGAGCAGATAACATTCTCCCAGTTGTCCCTCTTCTCTATACACTTTGAACAATCTTCTGGAAACACGTTCCTTGTGACAAGACGATTAGAAGATTGGAATTTGTAAGGCCTTGCTCTGATCCGCCGCGAGTGAACCCTGCGTCGTGTCCTTGTAGCTTTCGCCATAATGTCACAATCACACCTGTACAAGTACTCATAACGATTAAGTAAAAACAATCACATTAAAGATTGTAACAACAACATAACTAGATATCTCTTCCTCGAAACTGCAGATATTTCGCAGAATCACAGCGAAAAATAAAACAGGCATTAATGTTAACAGCATATATTCATCTATCAGTGGAACTGCACAATGAACAAACCATTCATGGTAACACAAATGAAACCTAATCAAGTTCACAAAGGAGCTGATGCAAAAAAAAAAAACGAAACAATGTACCTCTGACTCACTAATGACTAACAGAAAGTTCACATAGAGCTAAAACGTTCTTTCCAAAGAAGAGACAATCTCAATTCTACAACAATCCATCAGTTCAAAAAGCTTTATCATCTCGCCATTAGCTTAAAAGAATCGCAGTATCACAAGACAGCAAGATACAGTTTACTAGTAGTCTAGTATCATAAAGATCATAACATCAGTCTCAGATTTTCAACAAACCCAAAAACTCTAGAGATCGATTTCAACAAACCCAGAACAAAACTAGAAGAACGTACCTCACAGAATGCTTATTGGAGAAGACGGATACAACCCCGACGACGCTCTTCGAAATCGATCTCTAGGGTTGGTGTGTTCGTTGAAATCAATCCAGGAGCAGCAGAACTTGATGAGGACGTCGTGTTATCGGATTTGAATTTGAGCAGCTTCGTTCAGATTCTAGGGTTCACGTTGCGATCCTCTTTGTTTCTCTCTTTTCTGGTTTCTGGAAAAAAGAGACGGCCTTGAAGAAAAATCAAAACGACGTCGTGTTAATAGTGTTTGTTTTCATAAAAAAAAAACATAACGGGCTTAGGGCTAACTCGCGTTTCATTTTAGCCGGCCCTATTTTAACCCACACAAAACAAAACGGGTTTTGGATTAAGAAAATAGATGCGGGCCGGGCTAACCCTATTGGCAAAAGCCCATATTAACATCCCTACCTGCAGTAACACCACGCATCAAACCATTGCAGGAACATCTCTCTGTGGTCGCCATCAAGAAACCTTAGGCATCAAAGTCTTCAAAGGTGGTCAAGAAGCCACGTAAGGAATAAGTGAAGATGAGGGTTGTGATGCGGATGGAGTACTTGCTGTTTCAATAATGATTGTGTGTTAACGTGAGTTTTCTTTTAAACTGTCCTCTTATGGAGTTTGGTGTGTTTAAAAAAAAAATCTATATAACTATAATAAAAATGTTTTCTTTTATACATTGTTTGGTAAATTTGTGGAAACATTAGCTTGGAACCAATACAGTAATGAAAATCAAACACTGAATCAAATCATGTAATGACTGAGAAGATATATATATATATATATGTATGTACTTTGTTTTTAACAAATGAAACAAGACAAGAGTTGCAAATTAAACTTCGCAACCAAGAACTTAAACTGTTTTTACATTGAGACCACCAAGATAAGAGACTACAATAAACTGATAATCTATTTATTAAGTCATGATCACACTGCCTGACTGAAACATCATCATACTCTTCACTCGATTCTCTTCCTTAACTCTGGCTTTCTCTTTGATTTTTTGAACTTGCATCTGAATCTTGTTGCTAGCCATCTCTTCTTTCTCCATTGTCACCAACCTCTCTCCACTGATCTCACCAATTAGCACTTTCCTCCTGAGATCTGGATTGCTGCTGTCTCCAATGTTGAAAAGAATCGATCTGTATTTGCTTTTTGAGGAGCCTCGAAAGAACCTAGTCTCTCAAACATGGCAGATTCAACCGAAGCAGCCACACTCCAAGAATCGCAAGAAACCACTCCTTCCTTCATCTAAACAACAACCTCGTTAGCGACTTTAGACAAGGACTTGTGAAGAATCTCACGCACTTTGTCCCGGTTAGAATCCCCGTCGTCGTCCAAATCATCTCCTCCTCCACAAGTTTCTTCTTATTATTCTTATTCTTCACCACCACCTGTTGATTGTGAACTCTATCACGACGTTGGCTCTGTTTCCCTTTATCAGAACGTGGGCATTGTTTCCTTCTGGTGGCGTAGAGATACCTTAGCCAAAGAGTGTAAAGAAGCTTTGCCTCGGATTGGATTCTAGGGTTTTTGTCGTCCATTAATAGGACGTGGCTCTTTCCAAATTGAGGGTATCTGCGATCGGTGACCAACTCGCAAGCAAGTGACTCTGGACCAACTCGCAAGCAAGTGACTCTGGAGCAAGTTAATGCTCCTCAGTAACTGGCGGTACAAGGAAAGGACTTTGCCTCTGTTCTTTGCAGCTTCTTCTGCTGTCAACCATAGCAGGCTCGTCATGACAACACAGGATTTGTCCCTGCAATTAAAAGTGAGGGAAATGTTCATTGAGTAATTTCGTCGAACACCTGTTGCGCAAGAATTAAACACCAAAATGATGTAATAACACAAAAGAGACGATACATCGCCCAAGCAATAACATAGCTAAAATAAGCAGAACTAAGGAAAATTCGATACTCAGACTTGCCTTTAGCTGGGAGAGACTTTCACCGGAAAGTATTAATGAACACTTGGTCAAACCATTGGATCAAGGGACTTCCACAATTTAATAAAATTTTGAAGATAAATAAAATTAAGTGAAGAAAATGGAAAGTCGTACAACAGAAAAGGAAAGTTTGAAGAGGCTAGCGTTCCAAGTAAGTAAACGTGTGGAGAAACCACATGACAAAAACCAAACATATCAGGAGTTGATTTTAGACTCTCTCTCTTTATATACAAACATGTAAGTTCATACCCTAACAATACAAATCATTCTCTCCACTTTCGTTTCTTACAAACCTTATTTTTCAGTCGAGAACGAGAGATAAGGATGGAGAAACAAGAGTTCTTAGAACTGTTTGAGGCAGCAACTAAAGCGGCAAAGTCTGCTGTGATAGGAGACAGTAAGAGTTCTTCTCCAGCGGTCTCAAGGAGCTTATTAAATTGTGGAAGCTCCTTGATCCAATGGTTTGACCAAGTGTTCATTAATACTTCTACACGAAAAAGTCTAGGGTTCAAATCTTAGAAAACGCAAATTATGCATATTATGAAAAAAAATGGTTATAAGAGGTCTTCAGCATGGATTTCATAGGGCGGCTCGGAGTGACGTAGTCAGACATATATTCTCATATGGTGGTAGAATCAACGGCTGTAGAATCATCTATGTAATATTTCTCGTAATAGTATAATTAATCAGACGTTAAAATTTTTAATTAAATAATTTTGAGACAAAATATTCTAATTCAATGGTTGATTATTGGTTATGAACTTATGATCTGTTTTATTTGGCTGGATCAGATAACTCGGTGGTTTAGAGATGACTAAATAAACCAGATACTGGAGCCGGTTAGGCAGAAATTGGGAGCTGGTTTACAAGAACCAATAAAATAAAATCGGAACGGTGTGAAAGAAACTCAAAACCAGTAGTTAGGGATTCGCTATCTCTCTCGGTGATTCTTGATTAGTCGCCCCTGTTCGTTCGCCGGATCCTCGCCGTCTGGTGAAAGTCTCTCCCAGCGGAAGGCAAGTCTGAGTATCGAATTTTCCTTAGTTCTGCTTATTTTAGCTATGTTATTGCTTGGGCGATGTATCGTCTCTTTTGTGTTATTACATCATTTTGGTGTTTAATTCTTGCGCAACAGGTGTTCGACGAAATTACTCAATGAACATTTCCCTCACTTTTAATTGCAGGGACAAATCCTGTGTTGTCATGACGAGCCTGCTATGGTTGACAGCAGAAGAAGCTGCAAAGAACAGAGGAGACGGTAAGAGTTCTTCTCCAACGGTCTTTAGGTGCGTGGAGGCCATGATTCGTTTGAAGGAAGCTCCAGAGTCACTTGCTTGCGAGTTGGTCACCGATCGCAGATACCCTCAATTTGGAAAGAGCCACGTCCTATTAATGGACGACAAAAACCCTAGAATCCAATCCGAGGCAAAGCTTCTTTACACTCTTTGGCTAAGGTATCTCTACGCCACCAGAAGGAAACAATGCCCACTTTTTCGTGTAGAAGTATTAATGAACACTTGGTCAAACCATTGGATCAAGGAGCTTCCACAATTTAATAAGCTCCTTGAGACCGCTGGAGAAGAACTCTTACTTGCTAACGAGGTTGTTGTTTAGATGAAGGAAGGAGTGGTTTCTTGCGATTCTTGGAGTGTGGCTGCTTCGGTTGAATCTGCCATGTTTGAGAGACTAGGTTCTTTCGAGGCTCCTCAAAAAGCAAAGTACAGATCGATTCTTTTCAACATTGGAGACAGCAGCAATCCAGATCTCAGGAGGAAAGTGCTAATTGGTGAGATCAGTGGAACATGTTTGTATATAAAGAGAGAGAGTCTAAAATCAACTCCTGATATGTTTGGTTTTTGTCATGTGGTTTCTCCACACGTTTACTTACTTGGAACGCTAGCCTCTTCAAACTTTCCTTTTATGTTGTACGACTTTCCATTTTCTTCACTTAATTTTATTTATCTTCAAAATTTTATTAAACTGTGGAAAATGTAAAAACAGTTTAAGTTCTGGGTTGCGAAGTTTAATTTGCAACTCGTCTTGTTTCATTTGTTAAAAACAAAGTACATACATATATATATATATATATCTTCTCAGTCATTACATGATTTGATTCAGTGTTTGATTTTCATTACTGTATTGGTTCCAAGCTAATGTTTCCACAAATTTACCAAACAATGTATAAAAGCTTGCTGAGACTTATTTGATTCATCATCATTCTGAATAGACGAGCTCCCAAAAAAGCGTGGCTCCTCTATAGCAATACTTTGACTCAGGACCTTTAAGATTTGTGGAAGAAAAAAAGACTAGATAGTCCCAATCATCATCATCATCTTCATCTTCGTCCTTATCACACTTTCTACTGTTTAAACCTGATCTCTCGTCCACAAGATGGATACCTTTTGATGCAATCCTAAGCGGCAGCAAATACAAAGACAAGAAGATTTGGTTTAGATCAAAAGGAACAGAAACTGTTGCACAATCAGTGGAAGTTCTTATTAATCTTATTGGGTTCATTCATGAAGTTTTAGACAAAGAAAAGCTACTGGTTTGGTTGATGGACGTATTGGTCTTCTAGAATTGGTATTTGAGCTTGAGTTTGATCAGAATATTGAGCAAGAAAAGTGAAGTATAAGCCTTCGACGAAAATTAGAAGAAGCTGCAACTACCGTTGTCCCAACCACCTACATTTATTGCTTGTCTGTTTTATGTTTTCTATGCTGTTCATGCAGTAAGTCTTATGTTTTCTATTATGATCAAGCAGTAGGTCTAGAATTTTCTATTTAAGTATGTCAAGTCTGTACCAAAAGTTTCAATCATCATTTTTATAAAACTATTTCTTCTTTAATTTGATGATTCATTGTTCTTATGAACAACCTGATTGTGGAGGTGTGTAAACCCAAAGCAAATCAGCAATCTCTCCTGTTGGCTAGTGTGTCATATCCAGAACAAGAGAGTGGTTAATCGAGTTTGGCAAGGCCACGAGGACACAAGTCACAAGTTGTGAGGAGGTGAAGGACAATGGAAGGGCAAGAAGCCAAGAAGAACTCTCCAGGAGCAGAGTTGTTGCCAAGGCAGTGTCGTTTCAGAGATAGAAAGGAAGGCAATGGCAACTCCATAGCCGCGAAGGGATTCTCGGGGATGATGCTACAGAGTTGTAGCGTAGTAGAAGGGCTAACAATACTATTTGATGTTGTAGTATCCATTGGGCACTGCTCTCAACCAAATGATTTATATAATAAAACTCACTGAAAACCAGCAGAAAAACCATATGATTAAACTAAGTGCATTGTTCAGTCCTGTGATCTATATTAGTTAGTTAATTCATTGGTAAAGATAGAATCTTTGGTAAGAAAAAAGCTACCTTTGATTGATGCTACGTAGTGATGAACACCGATCGTGATTAAGTTGGCGGCAGAAAAGCTGTTAATGTTTAAGGCAAATAAGATCACAAAAAAAAGAGAGATGATCAAAGATCGAAACTTTGGGAGATCAATAGAGTCACAAACTGATTAAAACAAAACACAGATCAGAATGGTTAGTGGCATATTTAACCGATCAGTCGAGAAAATAAATAAAAAACATAATCATAAGATTTTCTCAGTTCCTGGAGATTGTGATCGTCGATCATCATCAGCATCTAAGAAAGGTTAGAGCATAAGAGGGGATCCATAAAATTACCAGACTTTGGGACTCAGAAGAGGGGACTTCAATCTCCGTCAATTTCTATATTACTACAAAGATTGTTCATTTCGTTTTTCAGGAAAGCTTATTACACACAAATCCCCCCTCTTCTAAACGTTTTTCCACAAACAAAAGCGATTAGGTGTCTGTCACTGTAATGTGTAAGCCTACAAGGGTGATTAACAGCTTCCAAGACAACATAATGACTAAACTCTGAGCAAAAAGATTCTAAACGTGATAGGAACAAAACATAGATGGAGAACCAATGTATATAGACCAAGTCAGATCTAATCATTATATAGAAGTTAATAGGATAAAACTACAGGACAAACCAAGGGAACGCGCAGCTTCACCAAACACACACAGTGAATCAAATAATTAAAATCATAGCAATGAATCTAATCCACAAGGGAGAATAATCACTCTCACGCACATCTCAAATCCAAGATAAATTTATATTAAAAAAATAAAAAGAATATCCTCAACAGTTCGATCCTTAATTTCCCAGAAATAAAAAATTAAGAATGCTCAGATGGATTCTGCGATTTTCAAGATAAACAATTCAACAAAGTTTCAAATGTACCAGACCTAATTGAAATCGATAGAATGAGCAAATCTCTAATTTCGAGTCCGAAATACTTTAATTTATATCGAGATCTCTTCTCTATGACCTGACAGGGAACCTAGCGTAGAGCAACAAATCCAGATCGCTAAAATTATACGAAGGGAGCATAGAAAGGAACACGCAACAGAGAGAGAGAGAGAGAGAGAGACGGACTTTTACCTTTTAGGGATTGAAGATTAGGGTTTGTAAAGCAGATGCCTGATGGAGCGAGAGAGAGGGACGATGAAGATGAAGATGAAGATGAAGATGAGAGCACCACTGCTCCCCACCAATTAGCTCTCTCGATTCGGAGTTTCTCTTTCCTCACGCCACGTGTGGTGTAGCTATGACCTCCACGAATGCGTTAGACTGACGCGCCGATGGATAAGCCTCTTAAGGCCCATTTATGCTTCACCGTTGGGTCTGATCTTTAGATTCTTCTATATGCTCTCTCGAACTCAAAATTAGGCCTCGAATTTTAGACCGAACCAAAATCCGCCAAACCGAATTTTCGGCTAATTCTGTCAGTTTAGTGAGAAATTTGATTAGATTTAGCAGGCTTATTAAAAAAAATCAGTTTTCGGTTCTGTTTTTGGGGTTTTTCAAAAAAAAAAAAAAATTCTAATCAAATTTCAAATCAAAATTACCCAAAATTAGCTGAATTTTAACCGAACTATATATAGTCGAAACCAAAAACTTTGTTAGTTTCGACAAAATAAAAATAAAAATTGAATTACCCCAATACCAAACCAATTTTTTTCCGGAGACTTTGGTCGAGCCGAATTTTCCGAATTTTGAATCACCCCACTTGAACTATCCGAACCCGCATGCCCACTGAAATGCTGCTGAGAAAACCGTTATAAGTAACAAGAAATTTCACTAATTAAGAACGAAAAGTTACTAATTTACGATGTTTAAACCACGTGGTGAGACAGATTTATAGTAGACTTCCAAGTTCCAACGTTTAACTTTGGAAGGAAGATATGTCTAGTAACGTTGTGTGAGGAGATTATTATACTGATTTCGTCGTTACAAAGCATATATAATCGAAACAAAGTCTTACACGTCTTGGCCGTGGATTATATTTGAATGGCTATTCAAATTATATTAGCATATATAATCGAAACAAAGTCTTACTCGTCTTGGCCAAGAGGCTTGGCTGCTTTTATCCTTGACTTAGGGCTTCCAAAACAATTGGATATGGACTAGTATGGATATCAAACCAATAAGCTTCAGGCTTCTTGGGAGATTTTCTTTATTCTCTTTCCCAAAAATTCATCATAGACGAGGGACCTATCTTACAACTCCAGTTCCCGCTGCTATATGGCTAAATCCTAAATATTTTGAATAATACTAAACATACATTTTATGTAGAAACTGTAATACTTTATTAACACTTTAAATTTTGAATTGTTAAACCCCATTAGAATGCAGCAAAAAGAAAGGGGGAGGGGGACAACATAATGTAAAGCCGCAGATGGGATACAAAGATTTAAAATGAGAGAAGAAATCACAATATGCAGACTAAAGGGACAACCGGACAAGTGAAATTGCATTTGACCTTTTTCTTTGCTTGTGAATTTTATGTATAAGAAAAAGAATTATAAAAATTCTAACGGAAGATATGGCTGCGGCGCCGATTACTCTCTTGTCCCACGCTTCCTCTGCCAAATTTTTCATTTCTTTACCATCCATATGCTATTTAATTATTTTATGTAACTGGAAAGTTCCTTTTTGGCAAGATATAAGTAAAAGAACTGCATGCATATATCTTTTGACACACGCATAGCTACTTATGTTGAAATGTTAATCCAACGTCGATAAAGTTTGTTGGTATTCTAATATTATATTGTAAATATTATATGTAAGAGATATAGATGATTTTATCTATTATCGGTTGATTCTAAGATTAAAAAGATGTAGTAAAGTAAACCTTAACATACATATAGTTAGTGGTTAATTTATAGTTGCAAAACTGTAAGCTGAGTATTTGTTAGATTCAAGTTTATTATCGGCTTGCAACTTAAAGCTAATTGATGTAAACTAGATTGGTTCTAACCTTTTATATATTACTTGATGATGATTTTTACCGGTCGGAAATTTCAGAATTTTAGAAAATTTGTACTCGATCGCGAGTTTAGTAAAACAGTTATACCCAGTAAAGAGGGTTAAGTAGAGAAGTTATATTAATTAGGAATTTATAATTTTTAGGATCTATGCACTGATATCATGTTATATTCGAGTTTATTATGAGTTTTCAACTTGAAACTATCAGTGATAAATTGGATTGATCCTAACCACTTATATATTACTTAATATCTTTTAGAATTTTCGATGTGATATATTTATCCCTACTAGTATTCAATTTATTTTAGTATCTTGAAACAAATGAATTTGTTTAATGGCAAGCTCCGGTTATGAAAACTGTTGGCTAGCTAGTTGATTTATAATTTCAAAACTGTGTGTTTGGCTAGCTATTCAAATTATATTAGCATATTTAAACAAATATTGAATACAATACACAATTATTGAATGAGTTTATAAATTCACGAGTTTGTTTCGATGCTAGAGAGATGCAGGGCTGGTCTAACTTTTTTTTAAAAAGAACTCGTAGTGTCGCGTACATTCAAATACAATTCTATGTTTGTATTCTTCAAAGAATATTTTTAGTACTCTACATTCAACTAAAATTGTTGTATAAAATCGGAATGATTTAAGTGGTCAATTCCTTTGCCTATGACCCGGACCTGGCCTAGAGAGATGACTATCAAACTTACTCCTAATTATATTTCAACTATTGACCAGTGCCTACTTTTCGATAAGAAAAATAAGTTTATTAAATGAATGTGAGATAAGATTATATATATACCTTTTTTTAAACTACCATTTTACTTCATAAACAAAGCCTATTACATTCTACCAACCTACCTTTACGAAAACGGAAAATCTATCAGAATAACCAGGGACTTAACAATGCCCTAAAAAAAGACTCAGCCAAGATTATATACAATATGATGGAAACGATAAAAACTAAAAGTATGCTAGTTGACTATTTTTAGATCCGATCCCAAGGCAACTAGTATCTAGTTCTGGACTTTTTTTCGTTGGCATCGTATCTTGTTCTGGATCTTTTCGTACGAGTTTAATACTTGCTAACTAAATATTCACGTTAGGAACAAAAAAAGAATCACAACAATGATGTCACATACATAATGAGTTATATTAACACACTTAATAAAATCAAACGGCTTTAAATATTTAGCAGAGGGACATGACTTTACTGATTAAATACATCATATATATTCCGACGTTCTCGCCATCAAATTGTGCACCAACACGTACAAAGCTTACAAGAATAGTATATCTCATGCATATTAATATCATACTATTTATAAATCAAATCAATTTGTCTTTTGGTATCAAGTTGTGTATATCATATGTACTGACTTTTCTTAAGAAATTGCACAACGAACATAACTAAAATATCCTCGCTCCCCCGAACGCGGTATGTGTAGCATGAGGGCTGCGCGAGAATACAAATCCATAACACCAAGCTTTGACCTTTAAGAAAATATATTTAGAAGTAGAAAATTTCAATAAAACCTTGAAGAGGAAATTCAAGATTCGTTGACTGAATTATATAATAATCTAGCTCATTACATAGTAAAGCCAAATTACAAAAAAAAAACTCATATGAGTTACACATTTTGGATGCTTTGATTTTATACGTCTAATGATGGATTGAGACGAAGAAGTAAAATATATGGTACATTTTGAATTTTGATCCCACCATTCTTGTTAAAAAAAATTATTATCTCGATCTTTACAACACTAGCGAACTATGCATGTACGCATCTGATTATCAATACATCAATACCAAAGTTGAAAAATTAGCACACATCGACGGTCTTCTGTATTTCACATGGTACAACACATGTGACCGGAAGTTTCCTGGACCCAAGTGTTGATAATCCAAAAGATACTTTTAAAATGTTAAAGAATCTTCATCTAATTTATCCATGATAAGTCGGGTTTAATTGTTCTAAAGGCCAAAATTAAACACTTAATTAATTAATATTGGATTGTTTTATCTTCAAGACAATCTGATTACTTAAAGAAAGTCAAATGTAGCTTTAGATGCGTACTAGAGTGAATAATACAAATAGTAAACGAAATTCTGATCAGAAAATGGAATTTGATTTTAGCAGTTCAAAATCCAAATCTAACAAACAAATACAGAGGTTTGCTTTTCATCTCCATTAATTGACATGGATCTTTCTCTCAGACTTGAGAAAGAGAAAGATGAAGAAAGATCAAAACACAGCTGTGAGAAGGAAGAAGAAGATGATGATGATGGGGCTAGTGAAGATAAAGATGAACAAATGGTGAAAGAAGACGAAATTGAAGATTTTTTTTTAAGTTCAAGAACCCGAAAAGAAGAAAACGAACGTGAAGAGGTACTGACCATACATTAGAACTTATATATTAATATCGTGTGCAAATAGGTTAACATCCATAGATGGAGATTAGCTCTTGCAGATGCAGATCGAGATGGAACATGTAAAAGAAGAGAATATGAGGTTGAGGAAGCTTGTAGAGCAAACCCTTCAAGATTATCGTCAGCTCGAGATGAAATTTCCGGTTATCGATCATACTGACAAGATGGTGAGAGAATCTTGTTTTTTATACACGTTACTTACATATGTAGTAGTCACACTTAATTAACAGGTATATATATATATAACTTGATGTCTTTTAATTAGGATCTTGAAACGTTCCTTGGGGCACAAGCCAAGGCTCGGAAAAAAGGAGTCGAAAGATCTGCTTCCTTGCCGTCGGTAGAGGGGGAATTAGGGCTTTCACTTTCTCTACAGAAAAAGCAGAAACGAGAAGAGAGCAAAGCAGCTGAGTCTCATAACGCGCAAAGATACAATAGTAGCAGCACAATTCAGGGACAAGATACAACGCAACGTGTCATAACGTCTTCACCGGGGAATAGAAAAGCCAGGGTGTCAGTGAGGGCGAGATGTGAAACCGCAACGGTGAGTTTCTTTATATATACAATCTTAGACTCAGTTTGGAGACTGGTAACATAAAAAAAAATTAAGAAATGTTTTTCTGTGTATGTATGAATGAAGATGAATGATGGGTGCCAATGGAGAAAGTATGGTCAGAAAACAGCAAAAGGGAATCCTTGTCCAAGAGCTTATTACCGATGCACCGTGGCTCCAGGATGTCCCGTTAGAAAACAGGTAAGATCTGCAAGAAGTGCAAATACACATACCCACAAATTCTAGGGTATTATAATTTGGATAAAATGTACAAGATAACCAAATCTTAATATTTATTTACCGAAATGACAGATAAAATATTGTGAAATAAGTTATTTATTTATCTCATATGTTTTTAAAAAAAAATAACAATATGGATTTCATGAGGGTTTTTAACAAGTAACATTGATTTTTTTTACCAATTTTGATCAAACAAATAAAAATATTCTATCTAGGCTCTATATATAATTGATTTGTTTCCAACAAAAATTCTATAGTATTGTGTTGTGGGTGGCCATTTTATATCAAGTTTTTTTTTCCCAAGCAGCATACACTTTTACAAGGTTTTAACTACGTTAGTTTAAATCACTCTACTGCATGCATATCATGATCTTAGTTTATGTGTAAAACTGGTTTTGCTTTATATGCTATATATGTGTATATAGTTTATGTAAGTGCTGTTGCGTTTGTGAAGGTGCAAAGATGTTTTGAAGACATGTCGATATTGATAACAACCTATGAAGGAACACACAACCACCCACTTCCGGTCGGAGCAACAGCCATGGCTTCCACTGCCTCCACTTCTTCATTCTTGTTACTTGATTCTAGCGACAACCTCTCTCGTCCTTCCTATTTTCAACAAAATGGCAACGATAATCGATCCATAAGAAGCTTGATCAACTTTGATGATCCATCATCTAGAGGTGGAGATCATGTTTCATCTTCCCAAAACCGGTTGAATTGGATGATGTAGAATTTCCCCGTCTCTCTCATTGATTTCCTTTCGTCCCATTATTCTGATATTACAGAAGTACCCAACATGGATTCTTGCATTTTCTTGTTCTTGTTTCTTAACATTTATTGGTCGTACATACAAATTGAAGGTTGAAGATTGTTTGTTTTAGTTTCGTCTGATGCTCACTTATACTACTATATAAGACTAAGGTCAAATCAGCTAAATGACCAAAGTGACATGTAATCAAATTATTATATCACATTATGCATAATCATGTTATTAAATACCACATTGTCAGGTATAATAATATGACCTAGTTAATGCCATGTTATTTTCGCAAAACCCGCTTGAAGTATAATAAGTTATTGGTGTTTTTGAGCCATATTCTTCTGATTACTGAATGGCAGAGTTATCTAACATCATAACTGGAGGGATCTGTCCTGCCTTCCTTGTGTATATGCTCTGCTTTATTTGCTCATCACACAGACGGAATGTGAAATGGGTCTCTCCAAAAGCAGCCGTTGAACCTAACTTCCATCTCCAATGTGTATTCTGGAGGATAAAAAGCATAGAGATTTGTGTTTTGTATGTGACTAGATTATATTACATACACTTTGTATGTGAAATAATCTTCTTGTTCAATTACTTAGACATGCGTCAAGTGCACCCTGTCTGAAAGAAGAAATAACCTTATAATTCTGTTATCGTAAGGCATAGGCCCCAGCTACAGCCCACAACACCTTTTAGTAAAGAGTTTTTAGTTCCCACATCGGGAAGCTGATAGGATTTGATACGGGAGACTGTAGTATAAATAGACTTCACGCTGCTCATGTAAAAGTCACGCAGCCATGTGGTGAGCATAAAGCGAACTATTCTTTCGCCTTTTACTAAAGAATACCGTGTGCTCTCCACTCATAAGTGGCATACGCCTATTTTGGAGGGTCCCACTTTCGAGTGGGCCCAAACATTTTCCTAGTTAAATATTTGAAGCGTTGACAAGAATTGGCACTTATTAGATATAAGTCGTCTTTCGTTAAATATCTCATTTACTCTGTGGAAGCTAAAGTTGAAAAGACCTTCATAGGCCTTGAATTCTCTTCAACTAAAAAGAAGAAATGTTTTAGTTGGAACAGAAATAACAAAAATAAAGTTGACCACTTTGATGTTAAAAAGGGAATGGATACCAGGATAACAACACACCAAATAATCAAAAGGATTACACGACAACACACTCTTCTATCTCCCACGGAATCATTTTATACACATCGCTTAGAACTCTCCAATGACATTTAAATGCTAAGTTGATTAATCTATAGACCTTGTCAAGAGGGTTTTCAGTTTGGAGCCAGGACCAAGACTTACTATTTTCTTAATCTTATGCCAGCCTGGCGATAAAAGATCTTTGGTGTTACGAAAGAATCACATCTCTAGAAACTTCCCAACGTGTGATGAAAAATATATGGTGAGCTTTTTCTTCTTCTTCTTCCTCAATCTTCTTTAAGACAATTTACAAGTATTTAATGGTCACCCTGAAGGCTCTTGCTTCATATGGAAACCACCATTTTTCATTGTGTTTAATGGCATCGCCTGGTACAAATTGCAGAAGCCAAAGATGAATCTAACATGTGTATATATCTAAACCAAAAAAAAAAATCCACTACAAGTCTAAAAACCATTTCAAAGATGAGAGAGCAGCATATAAACTTACCAAGGTTGAATTACTCAACAAGGTAGCTGAGAGATTATCATTGATTGCAACCGGCAAAGGTGGCATCTGGCTCATCAAGCCAGGCATATTATTCATGCTGCCCAAATTAAAGACATCCATTCAACAATCTCCATCAATATTATAAAAGAAAAAATCATATACAAAAAGTATCAACTTACTCATTTTGGATGGTGATAAGGTTGTTCCTTGTCTGACAAAACAGATCGATGTTATCATGTACCTGTTCATAAATCACCAGGAGGGAGAGATTTTACCAAGAAACCCCAATAACATTCTTTTAAACCAGGTAATCCAGAGCTTACCTTATATGAGGATAGATTAGCTCTAATTTGACTTAAAGCTCTTACATTCTGTTCTAACAGACTGATTGCATGGCCGCTTAAATCTGATACAGGACAACCAAAAAGAATTAATTACTCATCAACTTCAAAATGTCTATGTGTAGAGTCTTCTTCTATAACTAAACTATTTTTAGATACCTGGAGTTGGGTAAATTAGGGTGAAAAATTCTCAGATAAAAAGAGATGTTAACCTTCAGATGTAATATGTTTATTACTGGAGCTTGTAAAGGGCATCAATAAAGGGTATGAAGCCATGCTATCAGGCAAAACAGAAGTTTTCCTCGAGGACAATCCTGTCTGCTTGTCCTGCAGAAATATAAAATCTTTTAGAACCAAAACCACAGTTTAACAAGATATAAGAGTTACATTTCATCTCATTCCTAGACCATATTATTCAATCTAGCTTGATGTCAAATAGCAAAACAAACAAATGGACGCTTTTCTTTGTGTATTTAGGAGTGTCAAGTATACCTTGCTAGAACTTATTCTTTTTCCACAGTTGAATTCTTCTGCTTTTCTTCTCTTTCTCTGTTTAAAAAGAAAAAAAAAATAACAAACGGACAAAGGCAAAAAAACTAAGAAGGCATTTAACAGAACAGAGAAGATTTTTCGCAAAACTCCAAACAAAAAAAAAAAAAACTTTGAAAGTTGCAGATAGGTGAAAACAGAGCTTTACCGTAATCCATCTACACTGCAAAGCAACATCTCGAACGGTTTTGTCAGGCAAAGTGGCTGCAATTTTAATATACTTGATAATACTTGGCTTATCCTTATATCTGCAAAAAGACAGAACCAAACTCCTTCAGTCAGATCAACTTCAAACAAAAGAAAAGACTCATTGATAATAAAGAAATAACATAAACACTCACTTCTCAAGGCCAACCTCCAGTTTGAGCTGTTCTTCAGTTGACCATTCACTAGCCAATGAAGTCTCTGGTTTGATCCCAGAACCCGAATCAAGAGACGAATTCGAAGAGTTCCCATTCTGAACATTACTGATCATATTCATCCCCAACAAGGAACCACTTCGACCAAAGTAAGGACCCATCGGCATCATCTCAGACGAGCTCAAAGATTGGAAATTTATAGACTCGTAAGGGAACCCAGAGCTAGATCGTGTAGCCATCCACATAACTAAAGAAAGAAAACCACCATACACACACACACACACACCTCTAAACCCTCAACATCCTCTTAAGATCAGCTAAAAAGGAGCAAACTTTATGAATCGAAATCACGATTAGCCCCGAAATCAAACTAATTAAACTAAATCCATCTCAAATGCGAGCTTCCTTTGATCGTGTAGCCATGGAACGAGGAGAAGAGGATTTTTTTTTTTGGTTGCAGTTTTTTTTTTCTCTTAACGAAACCAAAGTTGGTTTTTTGTTTACCAAATTACACCAATTATCTGCGTCTCTTTTAGTTTGTGGGATTGCTTTTTTAAATTTGCTTCCGCCTTCTTGGAGAGTATTTAGAGAAATAAAGATAGAAAATGGGAAAAAGTATGTCTGTATTGTAGTGTAGTGTTATTATATACTTAGTGAAAACAACGTCAACTTTCCACCATTTTTCTCATGGATAAAGATAAACTCGAAGTGGATTGACAAAAAAAAAAGATTAACTCGAAGTGAAATCCAAATTTAATACAACTAGTTTCCAACATAATAGGAATAATAATGTGAAATTGAAAAATAAAATAGGATTTTCACTGTAAGCAAAGAATAGAATAAAGGAAAAGATTCCTTCCGCTAGTTGAAGGGAGGGAGGTAAGACCAAGAACATTATATTTCATTTGATTTTGTTTACTCTATAGCATTCTTGTATTTTAATTTATAAGTTTTTTTTTAGTTTAAAACTGCATATTAAAATATTTTGTTTTTAATATTCCTGTATAAAATATTTATTTAGTTTTTGAATTTAATTAAGTACTTAATTAATTATTTTTGCATTGGGTTTTGAAAATAATTTAGTTTGCCCCCCAACCCAAAGAAAATAACAAAAATAGAGGATATATTATTATTGTTGTTTGGCACTTTACAAATACTAAGGATCGTTATCTGCGCCAAGGCGAATAATTTTTGCATTTTAATCTATTTTTGTCTCTTGTTTATTAATCCAGCATTCAGTTTTTCAATGCATTTTATCTTCACCATCTCTTCTTATCTTGTTTACATTTATTTTCACGTTATGTCGTTTGATTTGTCTTAGTTTTGGCTTGTGCAATAACTTAACCCTGCTCATTTTTCTTTCATTCTTTATTGATTGATATTTTTATCTCGCTTAGCTTTGTGTTGCCACTAATTTACTCGAATCATTTTTCATCATCTGCTTCGTATTATTTTCATCCCCACTTGCCTATTTGTGCAGAAAATGACTTGATCATTATATAGTAGCACCGAAAAGTTAGATGGAGAATGAGGTATGAATGCAAAGTAGACAAAACAATTAAAATCTTACTGATTATGGGAAATATAAGAAATCAATTCTCTTGAAATGACGTATAACTGTCCAATAGCGTGACAGAAGTACTTGTTCATGTTCTCACCAAACTTCCAATTCTACATGTATATATAAATCTATTAGAGTTATTGACAATGCTCTGTTGCGATATTTGTTAGCTAAAATAATCCATCCAACATAATAGGAAAAAGAAACCAATGAAATTGTAAAGCTAACCATCAGCTGAGATGCTTTTGCTGTTCTGACACATTGCAAGCTTAGTGATTTCACTGTCAAAAGCAACAAATTAAGCAGTCATATACATCCGAGACATTTATTTACAAACGGTGCCTAGCACAAAAAAAAAGCATATTATTATGTTACAGATGATAAGTTTGATGCATAAATACAGTTTAGAATTTTTTTCAACTGAACATTTGTGCCTACTGAATTACCTTACAACACCCACTGCATTGTGATTTTGGCATGTTAAAGCTGAAAATCAACATTGGAGCTTGCGTTAGCATTTGGAACATGAAATATAGCACCATCAATTTCCAGTGTTAATTTCATTGACAATAGCTGTGCAAAAGAGCTCTGCTAGTAAGGTAATCGTGATTAGTAATTCTTTACATCTTAGTGTTGTACACTTCAAAACGATAGACACTTACAATCGACGGCTCTCAAAGATGGACCACAAACCATCTAATGATATGCTTACCTCGTCGTATAAGTAATCCATGTCACTTCCCTCCCAC
>NC_027753.1:33075243-33077310 GCF_000695525.1 Brassica oleracea var. oleracea
AAAGCAACTGATGAAAATAAACAAATATGTTTCACAGCACATAAACTCTTCTTGAACAATCAGGCAACAAATAGTATGTCTCCTGTGTGAATCAGCTGAGTCCTCGATGGCATCCTGGACGACAAATGTCTTCTTCTTCTTCTTGGTTAGATCAAAGGGTGCAGGCTAAGAATGACCAAAGAAAATTAAAACCATACAATCATGATTTATCAGGCAAAATAAAAGAACCGATGATGAATTTATTAAAGATGGGGAGATGTAGAGACTAAAGAAGAAAAACTAATTCAGGAAACTCAAAGAGCCAATCTGTGTTTCTTAGATGAGTCATGAACCGATGATTAAAAATTGAAAGCCCTAAACTTCCATTGAAGAGAACGCTTACAGACCAAAAAAGTTTATTGGGCTTTTTTTTTTAACGAATCCCATTTCAAAACGTGAGTTATAAAGTATTTATTAAATCATTCGATAAAATAAATAAGTGTGGATCCCACAGAGAAAATCGAAGAAGCAAAGGTTTCTGACCTTCATAAATATATATTTGTTTCAGCCATCAATGTACAAAGAATATTTTAGCTCAGTGGTATAAATGTTGTTGTTTAGATCTCAATAACCCGGGTTCGAGTCACAGACTTGACATTTTTTCACACTTTTTAAAAATGGGACCCACATATGGAGTAGTGCGTGTTGTACTCTTTTTCCTTCATCATGGTTTTGTCCCACTGGGTTTTCCTGATAAGGTTTTAATGAGGCAACATGAAGCGTACTACGAATCATGTATGGTTATGGCATCCAAGGGGAAGTGTTATAAGTAATGGAGTGGATTGCCATTAACCAGGCCCGGTCTAAGACCGGACCAATACCTAGAAGATGGAGGGACGGCCGAAGCCTAGAGAGAGGGGAGAGAGAGAGAGCCGACTTCAGGAGAGAGAGAGGCGGCCACAAAGCTTAGAGAAAAGGAAATCATTTCCTTTTCCTAGTATATGTAATCTTTCCATTATTATGTATTATTAGTTTTCCTAATCCTAGTGAGTTTAGGTTTTGGATACTTTCCATTTATCTTCATCTTGTAATCCTTATATAAAGAAACCCCCTTGATCATTAATAAGAACATAGAAATATTCAGTCTTTAAACTCTCTATTTACAACACGTTATCAGCACGATAAACTTCAAAAATCCTGAGACAAAACCTAACCTAAAATCCGTCACACATAAACCCTAAATCAGGCTCAACTTAAAATCAATCTATCTCTCAAACCCTGAGGAACCAGACGACGAGCCACATATCAATTTGAAGCCCGTGACGAGACAAATCCATCAGTGCAAACCGTTTGTCGATCAGATCTCAGACGCGCCCACACGAGAAATAATACGCGGCGCCGTCTTGATCTTTTGGAACCCTAATCCCGAAGAACCCTAAATTGTTCTTGCTTGCGTTCCGTCTTGCAAACTCCGGTCAAGCTCAACTCCGATCAAGCTCAGCTTCAGACGTTCTTTGTCCGTGATCAACATCTCAGCCTCATATCGCGACCCCGACTGCACGCGTCCGTCTCAGCCTCATCTCGCGACCCCAACTGCAAGCGTCCGTCTCGACTCGAGACCCGATAGGAAGTAGACAGCTCCCGTCCGCATCACGAAACAAGCTCGCGATAGCCCTCGGCAACGCGACCCGATAGGAGCCATCCCGCGCCCGTCTCTGATCTTTGGAGGTCCGGTTTCTACAATCTGCAAAACAAAGATAATCCTAATTCTGAGAACATGAATTGAACCTGGTTGTTTTGTAAAGATTGAAACCCTAAAAGATAATCTCTCAAACTAAAAGCCATATGTTAAATAGATCAATCCCCTATGAGTAAATCGAAGCTCTATAAGTTCGATCTAAACCTAAGAACGAGATTGATCCATTGATCAATTAAAATCATAACCTTAAAGGTTTTTAAATCTCAAATCAAATTCTCTTGATCAAAGATCAAAGTTTTCGAAATCCCCTAAAACCCTAATTTTGAAAAATCGGTTTTTAATTTTGATTTGAAACTTGAGTGTTTGATTGATCGCCTAGAGCTATGATT
>NC_027753.1:33077428-33079098 GCF_000695525.1 Brassica oleracea var. oleracea
CTAGATTATTTAATTCTAAAACCTAATAGATATGCAACTAAGCAATAGGATTGAATACACTTAGATTAATAATCCCGTTTTGTATATGGCCGTGTGGCCTAATACATTATACACACTTGCGGCCTTGTGCCCTTGATTGATTAAAAGTCGTTTGGCTAAATGCATATCCATATGGCCATGTGGCCTAGTATCCGGATGGTTATATAAACCAGATTGCATCATGATCCGATCCATAAGATCGTTGTATCAAATAATGGCCGTGAGGCCTAAGCATCACAATACTTGACCGTGTGGTCCAAGTATCATAGAGAGACTTATGAAATCATATGCACTGGTTATTTTGAATTGGTCGCATTCTAAATCAATGAATTGATTGATAATATGATTTTAGATGCCGAGATTTGAACCCATGGATTATGCCATTCTAAATCTCTATGGAGATAATTATCTAGAATTAGAAATGAACACTTCAATTGCCCTGAAGTCTAGAGGACTCGGGAAATGTATCATTGAAATAAATGATGAAATTGAAAGAGAAAAGTTAAGAGCCATTACAATAATGCGCCATCATCTCACTGAGGAACTGAGAAATCAGTATCTACATATTGAGAATCCTCGTGACATTTGGACAGAATTAAAGTCCAGATACACTATGGTATTATTACCAAAGGTCAAACATGAATGGATGAGTCTCAGATTCCAAGACTTTGAGACAGTGGCCGAGTTTCATTTTGCCTTGTCCAGGGTCGTGTACCAATTGACATTATGTGGAGAAGAGGTAACAAATAATGATTGTCTATTCAATACATACTCCACATTCCATCCAGAAGATTTGTTGTCAAAAACATATCTACATAGAAAGAGGTTCTACCACTTACAATGACCTGATCTCTTGCCTAACGGTGATTGAGAATGACAAGGTACTAAAGAGGAGCAGTGAGATGAGATATCCTGATACAAATAAACTAATATAGATCAGGATGAATCCAAGGGAGCCGTGTCCAATATAACTCAAGGAGTGGCCGGCATGTCTATTGACTAAGAGGGATCTCGACATTTTATTTTAAAGTCTCTGATTTGTGTTTTGCTTTAACCTAATTAGGCATTCACGTTTTTATATATAAATAAAAGTTTGTTTTGACTTCATTATATCTTGCCTGATCTTACTTGAACATATAAATGGTTTTAAAGAGTTTCCTTAAGGGCATAAAATCAAGTAAGAAATCATGAAAGGGGTATAGTAAGCTTAGTAAAGAAACTATGGCTAAGGCATTGCCTTAAAAGGCATTATACACACCCAAAAGAACATGTGACCCATTACAATTATAATGTATGGTTTCCAAAATAGAAACAATGGGCAAGAAGGAAACAAGTTCCTTCAGATTTAAAAGTAAACGCCTAAGACCTTATAAGTGGTCGAGACTATACCTATGATCTCTACTGATCAAAACTATGCTATAAGATCAGTATGATGAGAGGCAAGAGCCGTAGTGGCCATATTGAGATACACCACGAAATTTTACACTATATGACATGATAGGATTAGCCATCCTAAAGTCTAAACTTGATGCAAAGATTGAAAAGGCACAGAGTTATCCCGTAAAAGATCTCACGTTGTGAAGCATGTACACAAAGGAAAACTCATTAGGCTTAATTGTCCCAAGCACCAC
>NC_027753.1:33079548-33097177 GCF_000695525.1 Brassica oleracea var. oleracea
GGATCATGAACCCACGAAAGAGTACTCATACAATCATAAAAGATCATAGAGATTAGAAAAGATAAAACGTGGAGGTTCAAAGTATCTAAAAGAGAGATGGGCGTATTGGCCATATACATATACAGAAACACCATCTGATAAAACCAATGAAATAGATGGATCTTGTGAGATAAAGAAACCGTGAGAGATGTACATGATGTAGAGTGTTCATGTTTCCTAATAACAGCATTAGATCATAGCTTGTTACACAAGGTACTCACAGAGATCAAAGAAACAAATTATAAGGAGATAAACTCCTATGTGGTGGTTGCTGCTATAGATTTCGAAATTGACAATGGTCTGGTCATAAGAAAGAAATTAGATACAAATGATGTAGTAAGCAGCATATGGATCACTGGATAAGATGAAAGAACAGCTTCATTCCTAAGCTTATTCATGGACTGAAACATAAAGCAGCTGCATATAGTATGTAAAAGAAATTGACCACGCATGATCGTTGATCTTGGAGTTGTATAAAAGACAATCCAATATAGTCCATATATTTGAAATTCCTTGTGATTATACTAAACCTAAAAGAGGTTAGTAGACTGATACAGAACGTATCTGTAGGCGTCCGGTCCTTCGACTAAAGATGTCCAACCCTTAAGCTAAACGGCATCCGGCTTTCAGATAAAGGCGTCCGGCTCTTATCCTTTGATCACGGGCTAGTAGAAAATATCAACCCATCAGGTTGCAATCTGACAATCAGATCCCTTAAGGATCCGGCATAGCAGAATGGTATGCTGCTGTATAAACTCCACAAAGTTTTTTCGTAAGGATAAGAGGAGATGTTTAATCTATCCTTACCTGTCAGATATAAAGTATTGTAGTCCATAAGCTCGTGAAAGCCGAAGTCCATAACCTAATAATGTATACTTAGCGTGTGATATGATCCACAACAACTGAGGTCATGAAACGCCACCATCATCATTAAGATAGGATTGCAAAGAATAATGAATACGACATTACCTAAGGCAAAGAAATCGATGTCCACATACATGAGAGTGTTCGGCCACAGAGCCATAATGAGAGATTATAAAACTCACATCAATGATCATTGATCTTGAACACTCATGAGACAAGTAGTGGACATGTATAGACGAGGTCTATGACCCAGACATGGATCGGCCAGATCGAGACATAGGTTCATGATAACCATGTCTAGTACATTGTCCATAAGTACTTATTTTGTCCGACCAAAGTAAAGAGTTAACAGTAGACGATGACATGAGAAACGACCTAAGAGGTCAAAGTGGTCTAGATACGGCTTAGTAATAAACTTGGCCGATTACTCTCATCCTATACATACAGAAAATATCACGCACCAAGATGCGTTGAATGTAGGTAGAATGTAGAACCTACAGTGAGGTTCACATCAGGGGGAGTAGTGCGTGTTGTACTCTTTTTCCTTCATCATGGTTTTGTCCCACTGGGTTTTCCTGATAAGGTTTTAATGAGGCAACATGAAGCGTACTACGAATCATGTATGGTTATGGCATCCAAGGGGAAGTGTTATAAGTAATGGAGTGGATTGCCATTAACCAGGCCCGGTCTAAGACCGGACCAATACCTAGAAGATGGAGGGACGGCCGAAGCCTAGAGAGAGGGGAGAGAGAGAGAGCCGACTTCAGGAGAGAGAGATGCGGCCACAAAGCTTAGAGAAAAGGAAATCATTTCCTTTTTCTAGTAGATGTAATCTTTCCATTATTATGTATTAGTAGTTTTTCTAATCTTAATGAGTTTAGGTTTTGGATACTTTCCATTTATCTTCATCTTGTAATACTTATATAAAGGAACCCCCTTGATCATTAATAAGAACATAGAAATATTCAGTCTTTAAACTCTCTATTTACAACAGATTCGAGTCACAGACTTGACATTTTTTCACACTTTTTAAAAATGGGATCTACATATCGTTGACGTGTCGCATTAGGAGTGAAGCAACTGCCCTGTTATAATGTAGATTAGAAGAAAATATGAAAATAAATTAAAATTGTACTCCTCGGTAGATCTTGGAGTTCAGCAAACAGTGCGAATCCCAATAACAAAGCATTTGATGCTTTTCTTTCTCCTACCACACTTAAATTCCCAAAATTTTATCAACTACGTCTTTAATACGCAACTAGTCTCCTCGTTGTCGAAAGTCGAAACTATTTGATTAGATTCATGGTATTTTTTTTTTCCAATAATTGTGGAATAAACATATCTGCTCGTACAATGCTTCAATTATGTGCGATATTAGGTTTCCAAAAATTGCAATTATATGAACGGCCCACTATCAGCCCAGATCTTGGACCAGTGTTCTAGTGCTTCCTTAGATCTTGGCTCAAAAAAATAATATATGCTCAATTTTAAGGAAGCACTAGAACACTGGTCCAAGATCTGGGCTGATAGTGGGCCGTTCATATAACACCCCTCTTTGCTTAATCACTCTTTACCATAATTGATTTTCTAAGCATCATTAATGTTTGATTTCGTACAAGACAAATCACTAAAGATTCCCGAGTTAGCATAAGCAGACGCCACACGACACCATTCTTCCTCTAGACAGAAAAGAATAACACACTCGTACAGGCTTCGTCTTGCCTCGTCCTCAAAACATGTACACGTATGTAGGTATAAATGCATATGTTTACACCCTGATCCAAATAAAAGACTAAATTTCACGTTAAAACATGGCATCTAATCCGTATCGTCCGAGAGTCATTGTAAATGGAACAAGAAGAACAAGAACGTTCCATTACTTCTATTGCCGTCATTGTAGCCGTACCATAAGGCTACGAAACTATGGTCTATATGGTTCTTTATGTCCTTTCTGCTCTAGAGAGATCAATCTTCACGACGAGCTTGACATTATGAGGCTTAACCGATCTTTTTGGGATACCGATACCGATTGGATTACTCTCCATCTTATCAACTCATCAAGAAACCATGAACTAGTTAATGATACCGATGATGACTTCGTTGATGCCATGCCTAGCGAACGTGTTGGTCCACCACCGGCCTCTTTATCAGCCATCGAGGATTTAAAGACCGTGACTATCACGGAAGAAGATTTGGCAAAGGAGAAGGTTTGTGCGATATGCAAAGAGGAGTTTGAAGTTGGAGAGGAAGGCAAAGAGTTGAAATGTTTGCATTTGTATCATACGAGCTGCATTGTGTCTTGGTTGAATATTCATAACACTTGTCCCATTTGTCGCTTTGAGGTTCGCTTACGCGTTTCGGGAAGTGACATTGACGGAGGAGGGTCTCGCCATGTCGACCATGATAGATCAAATCGGTCTGGGACTAGGGTTTGTTCTCTGTGGCCTCTCCGAATGATGTTTGATTGGGTACATAGTCTCTTTGTTAAGATTCCTCCTCCTGATCTAACTTTCATGGCTATACTATTATGCTTTCATGTTTTTTAATCATACATATTAACTCCTACGAATAAACTTATAAGAATAACGAACAACTGACAGAAATTTAAAAGAATTGCATACAAGATTAATATTGTATTTAAGTAGGAATTACAAACTATTATGAGAGAAAGGCGAAGAGAGGCGTTTACGGAACATTTTGTAAAACAAAGCTTGGCTTGAGCATGTTTATGTAATAATAATCGAATGACCATTATCTTTGATTCGTTTGCAAGTTGTAACTGGAATAAATAAAAATCGTGTTGATAATTAACTCTTTTAGTTGGAAGATATTATAGTCGATGAAATAGATAATGTGACAATATATGATTACAAAAATGACAACACACGCAAGCGTAACACATCAGTCATGACAGAGTGAAGAAATCATATCAAGTTAGATAGTATTTCAGGTGCAAAGAGAAGCTGGTTTTATCTTGAGACAGATTCTTGAATTGGAGAAGCTTCAACTCAGGAAAGAGAATAAGAGTTTGTCGCTGACAGAGCAAGATGGTCCTTCTCCATTGGAGCTTCCAAAGCAATCTGAAGAACGTTTGGTCCATCTTCTACAGACTGGAAAAGATCTGATTGTTGATTTTTCACACTTGTCTTCGTCTTCTACACTTGGTGATTCCTATTGGGAATGCAAAAGCCCAGTTAACAAGAACACTCAGGTTTAGTTTAAATAGTATCATGCGTGTCTTCGTGGTGTAACCCTTTTTTTTTCCTTTTTTTTAAATGAAAATGTGGTGTAACCATTTAGTTACATGGTTAGCGCTCTTTTTTTCAGCTTTGGGATCAAAATCTACAAGACATTGGAGTTTGTGAAGATACAATTTGTGATGACCATGACTTCCATATACCTGACATTGATCTCACTTTCCGAAACTTTGAAGAACTTTTTGGAGCTGATTATGATCTAGTTGCAGATGATAACATCTTATTTAAGGGAACATCAGCCCACTGTGAGGTATATATAAGTCTATAGAGTCTTGAGCTAACTATTTTATATATTCTTTTGTAACGTAAGACCAGCATTATCCCTGAAACCACATCGTATTTTTTTTTTTCTAATTAAAAGAAAAAAAAAATTTAAAGTGCACCAATCGCGGACCACTACGTGTCGGTAGAGCCCGCGAACAGTGCAAAAAACCAACAACAAACGATCTTTATCTCAAGCCTTTTGTTACCGGTTTTTGTGTGCCCAAGGGTTGAAAACCCCTTTTGTATCCTGCGTTGTTGATGCTCTAATGTCTCTCTCTACCTTTAATATCTTCAGGTGAATACATTTTCTTCACCATTCAATAATTCCATAATTACACCTAAAGAAGCTTCCTCATCATCTCTTTTATTCTCAAGAACCATTGGAGGAGGAAGCAGCGAAACTCATTACTCTCACAATCACTCGGAGGAAGTAATCTCTTTTTGCTCTCCTCTCTCTGACTGTGCACGTCAAAACGCCATCTCATGGCTCAAGGAGAAGAAGAGAGGCAAGAGCGTAAGTATCTTCAGAGACTAGCTTCCATTAACCGTAGACATAAAAATATATAAATCATAATGTAAGTTGCATTCTTTTGGATTCAGAGAGGAGAAACAAGCTTAATATGGTCTCAAACGTACGTAAAAGCAAAAGATAGACGTGGTACAAGTGTGTACTAATATGCCTTTGTACATAAGACACTAATCTAGCTGCTCATCTATTTCAGTTTCATGCATGTTACTGTTTGATTATTTGCTTCACCATCCAATATGTAATCACCAAATCTCACCAGAATTTTTAACTTTATCCTTAATGTTAAATCAAAAGGTTACTTAACAAACAATGACATTGACAATGATAAGATATGAACAGTGGAAATTGTAAAGACTTTTTCAGTGTTACCAAAACCATAATTGTTGTATTGATGAATTTTTGACAAGACCACTTAAAAAGAGGTTAGTTATAGTTGTGATAAATAAGCAAACCTTCTTTTCAGTTTTAAAGTTTTTTTATATAAACCAATCAAAATGCAGAAGTAATATTATTTTTTAGTAAAAAGACCAATCTTAACCCTCGAAATAATCTTCAGAAACAAGCAATTAGTTGAAACAAATGATTCTCTAACCATCACTGGGCCTTGGTTATTAGTATCTCCAGCTACTATGGCTTCTTCGTAATTATTATCATCAAAAAGTACACTTTGCTCTTACTATCAACATCCAATATTATATTATTTACATGAAAATGGTCAAAATTAGTGGCATAAACTTAAATCTAGCTTAAGTCTTAAAGCATTCGGTGCTTGCTTGCTCTTTTTTTTTTTACCAGAGGTGAATCTTTCTGTTAGTTACTTCTAACAACCGCTTTATTTTCACTTTAATTAAAATAATTATTTATTTAAATGCGATAATCCATCTCCATAACTTCCCTCCAAGAGGCCACTATAAATACCTGCAGCTTCTCCCTTTCTCGAGCAAGAAAGTTTCCTCTCAATTTTCTCGGCACTTTCTCGGTTGCTCTTCAGTTTCTCGACTCCAGGTCAATCTCTAACCGTCAATTTTCTTTTCTCCATCATATAAAATCGATTATCCACTAGATCTGATGCTCTTTCCTGTATAATTTTCCGCGATTTTGTGATAATCCGAATCTTCGATTACCAAATTGCTTGTTGAGATTTATCATATACGGTTGTTCCGTTACAGAATCGCTGAGGAACGATGGAAAACGAAACGGCGCCGTTTACTTACAGCGGCACCTCCGCCGTTGGAATCGTCAACTCTCACGGCGAACCTTCTCTCTTACGCGATCAGCTCTACCACTCCAACAGCCGCAGCGTGATGCAGCAGCGCCAAGACATGGTGAACCGAGAGGCGTTGTGCTACACGCGCCTCCACGAGGCGTCGCTCGAAGCGGAAGTGCTCCGTCTCGAGAACACGGAGCTGCGTTCGATGAATCTCCACCTCAAGAAGGAGCTCGACCAGCTGATCAGATCCTCTATCCAGAACCGATTCGGCTACGATAGGGTTCCGCTTCGGATGCTTAGCAATCTTTCGATCGGCGGAGGGAATAATCGCGGCGCCGAGGACGCGGAGAATCAGAACCGTGCGGTTAATCGAGATGACGTCAGCGATGAGAGTCCGACGAGCGTGATTGCGAGTGAGGATCTGAACCGTTCGTCGCTCCCGAAGAGCATCTCCGTGAGATCCAGCGGTTACTCTAAGTCGAGCCAAGGTGGAGGTGGTGGTGGTGGTGGCGCCGCCGCTGCTCAATGTGGAAAATCTCGTGGAGCCGTAGCTAAGCCTGGAGCTTGTGGTCAACAACTCAGTACGACGGTAACTAATCTCTTCTTTGCTTTCTTGATAGTTATAGAGTTTGATTACAGGAATCACTGAGACTACAGGGTTGATTAGCCTTTGAATTTGACTAAGCTTTTATTTGTTGGTGTTGGTACAAGATTATTTAGAAACATTCGTTCAACTAAGTTCATGATTTAGATTCTTGAGTAGAAGAAATAAACAAAAGATGTTTCTCTGAAGTCTGAACTATAGATGTTAAGAGTAATAGTGATGAATGAAGAACCATGAATGACTAAGATGCAGGAACTGTGATTTTGGTTTAGTCATTGAGACACAATAGACGTTGCTTAACTGTTGAATCTGAGCTGCATGTTCTGATACCTTAATCTTCTATTCCTCTGCTTTCGTTTAACTAGAGATGTAGAGAATAATGGTGATTAATGAAGGGCCATGATTGAGTAAAATGCAGTAAAAATTGTATTTATGAGAGGAGGCTTTAGTTAGAGTCGATGTATTAACGGTTTAACTGTTGAGTCTAAGCTGCATAGATGATTCTTTTTACGAAAGCACCAAAATACTCTGTTCCTCTGTGTTATTTGAACTAAAGATGTAAATGACTTAATGAAATTGCAGCAAAGGGTATATGTGCGAGGAGGGAAGAAAGAAGAAGAGGAGGAGATAGAAGTGGAGGTGTACAATCAAGGGATGACAAAGACAGAGCTCTGCAACAAGTGGCAAGAGACAGGGACATGCCCATACGGTGACCACTGCCAGTTCGCTCACGGCATTAAAGAACTCCGCCCAGTGATCCGCCATCCTCGTTACAAGACTGAAGTTTGCAGAATGGTTCTTGCTGGTGACATCTGTCCTTACGGCCACCGTTGCCACTTCCGCCACTCACTATCTGAGCAAGAGAAGCTCATGGCCGCTGATTGCAAACCCAACAACAAGTCCTCCTTCAAGCTTGTTAAATGACCAAAGGTAAAATGAAAAACAGAAGGCTTGGACCGTATATACCTATAATTGAACAGTACTATACCTACCCTATAGAGATATTGATAGCTATTCAAAGGATTTGGCAAATAGCATATTGGTAAAAGGAAGTGAATAATGTTGCATTCGTAAGAGCCTGTTTTGTGACTATAAGTGGGGTTGTTTGAACATTGCTTATTCTGATACTTTGAAATCCGAGGAGCATTCTACGGTTATTCAGATGATTGTTTTGTTCATAACATAGTAGAAATTTTAAGCTTTTTTTTTTTTGTATATCTCTAAATGAGAGGTTTTCGATAACCAGTGTAAATATGCCACGCATCTGGATCATGTGCATTCACCTGAAGCTAAACATGTGCTCGAACCCGCCTAGTCCCTTCAAATTAACGGGCTTAGTTTCACTATTTCTGAATTCTTGTTAGTTTGTTATGAATGTGTTGATGTTGTTAACCATTAGTCCATTACTAATGTTGCTTTTGTCCACCATCGATCATGAATTCACGACTAAACAAGCATTAGTTATACATTATACAACATCACAATCTTAATGACTTAATTTAGAAATTTAACAACTTTGTAGTAAATTTTTAGCTTACATTCAAAGCCATGCATACAAAAATGAATTTTATTCCTATTCCTACTTTCATTTTCTTGAATTTCATAATGAGCATGAAAGTTAATTAAGAGCTTTAAGTTGACTAGTCATATATTTCTCACCATATTTTAAATAAAAGTCGATCAATCAAAATATGGTAATGATGAAATTGTAAAGCAAATCAATACCAAAACAATTGTTGACTTTAAATAACAAGCTATATAATATTTAAATTAAATTATTTAAAATATTACATTTTTATACTTTCAAAACAATCCATAGAATTTACATTTCCACTCCACGAAAAATATTATTTATATTTTAAATAAAACTTTAAAATAAAATTTTAATGTTGTTAATGTTTTAAAAGGTATTTATATGTTTACTAGGTCAACAATAATTAATAAGTCTCCTAAATATCATATTAAAAATATATGACCAATATATTTGCAGGTCAATTTTTTAAAAATGAAGTAACAATATGACTATATATCTATATTGCTTAGTAGATAAATGTTAAATTGCAAGTATTCCAAAACTATGACAGTCAAATGAGTTATACTATTTCCAAAAACTTTTAGTTTAATTAAATATCAGTAAGACGAAACTAATTATATTACTATTAAAATTAAATTGACCATCGAGACAAGCTTCTAAAAAATATATTTTAAGTTAGATGCTTTTGATATTTATATATATATAACGGTTCAAATTATAAATTTAAATATATTGAGATAAAAATTTAGATATTTTGTTTTTGGATTATTTTTTATTTATTAAATTTTCAGGTCCATTTTTATTCTTTTCTATATATTTTTTTGTCATTTTTCACTTACAACTCGATATACATTTCAAACTCCAATATATATTAAGAAAATAATTACCAAAACTATTACTGTCTTAAATAACAGTTTATATAATATTTAAATTAAATTATTCAAAGTATTGTAAATTTTTAATTTCAGAAAAAATAAATAATTTATATTTTCATTTCATCGTAAGAAATTATTATTTTGATTTTAAGCAAATCTTTTAGATAAAATTCTAACATTGTTAATGTTTTTATGAAAGACTATTATACGTAAAAGTAATTATATGTTTACTAGGTCAACAATAATTAATAATAATCCTAAGTATTATATAAAGAGTATATGACCAATATATTTTCAGGTCAAAATATTTTAAAATAGTAACGATATAAATATCGATATTGCTAAGTCGGTAAATGGTAAATTAAAATATTCTTAAATTATGACAGTCAGATGAATTTTACTATTTCCATTTTTTTAATCTTATTCAATGTAAATAAAAAGAAACTAATTATAAATTTATTCGTTGTTACTATTAAAATAAAATTGACCATCGAGACAAGTTTTTTTGAGAAATTGTCTTTTAACCTAGATACTTTCTATTATATATATATTTTTAAGGGTCAAATTATAAAATTAGATATATTGAGATAAAAAGTCAAATGCTTTATTCTTGGATTGTTCTTTTTGCAATCTGTGATCTTGTTGGGTCCACTTTTCTATTCTTCTTCTATATATATTCATTTGCCATCTCTTTCTATGAAACTCGATATACATTTAAAATTCTCATATATTTTAAGCAAATTCTCTCGAAAATGGCTGAAAACATGGTAAATTTGACCGAAAACATTATTCCTGAAAGCACTGGTGTTATTCTGCTAATCGACCACGATGCTATATCAGTCGCATCTCTCATTCCAATGCTTAAACAACGATCGCATAAAGGTAAAACCAACCATTCTTTGAAATTTTCCTTATTTTAATCATTTACATTAGTATTGATAATTTTCATTCACATAGTTCCATATTATTCAAAATTGTTTCATTGCATATGTTACCTTTTTTCATTTGTTGCATTGTAAATCAATTTATATATTAGATGTTATGAGTGTGAATGGAGCAAGCGAGGCTATATCGGTTATCGAAAAACAAAAAGATATTGGACTTGTTATAGCCAACGTTGAACTGTCCGACACAAATGATTTTCTCACTGCTATGCACCACAAAGAAATTCATCTTATACGTAAGTAAATTTAATAAATCCTTCTTTTATTTTACTCTTTCCACTTCTGTTTCTTGAACAAATGAATCTAACACTTATGTCTTTGTTAAAGTGATTGGTACAGAAATACACATTAAGGAAACATCAGATCTTTTGACAAAAAGAGCATGTTCTTGTCTGAAGAAGCCAATTTCTGAAAATGACATCGACAACATGCTTCAACTTGTGTTACCTAATAAAAGGCAAGAGTGGGAGAAAATCAACGTAGCTGAAAAACGAGAAAACATTGTGGAAGAACGTATGAAGCAGATGAAAGCTTTCAGAGACCACATAAAGAGGCAGGGGACAAGTCAGTCATCGTTGTTAGGAAGACGACCACTCAACAAAACATTCACATCTTCTCAAATGTACCAAAAGGGAAAAAGCATAGCAGATGTTGAGGGATGCAAGAATGTATGGACTCGTGACCGCCACATGAAGTTTTTAGCTGCTATATCCATCTTGGGTGAAAAAGGTAAGGATTATTTTATATTTGACCAATTTTTCTTTACCTTTTAAAAAAAATAAATTCTTATCCTCTTTATCTTACAGAGTCTCGTCCCAAATCCATATTGGAGATCATGAAGGACTCAAACTTGTCTCAACGCCAAGTTGGTAGCTATCTTCAGGTACGTATATATACATACATTTCTTCAACTTATAATATTGTTCGGCTGCTTTTATATAGCATTTTATTCTGTAATTGTTGTAGAAATACAAGTTTCAAGTTGAGATAATTAACAAAACATTGACAAGGAATGAATGGAAATCCACGGATAAAACATATGAATATCCATCAGATTATGTATATCCTTTCAAAGCTTCTAACCTAGCGAAAACTCTCATTGAAAGTAACTCTATGTGGTGTTCCTTGAGAAAGACAAAATCTTCCTCATTATCCACTGTCCAATGTAAGTGCTCTCCTGCTATATGGTTACTTTTCATAATTCTATAGTTTTATTTCATGTTTGTGTCAATATTGTTCTGTTTCATTAAATGCAGATTCATTTAAAAGATCTGCTGCTGAGAAGGACAGAATGCCAAAGTTTCATATAGGAGAAAAATCGGGTCTGCATAGGCACTCACTTTCTGGTAACATTATTAAATAAATCATAAATAAAAGTTAATTATTTTCATTCCGCCACAAATAATTACTCATCTTACAATAATATTCCTTCTACAAATGATATTAGCAATAGTGGTCTAATAGTCATGTCTCTCATGTCCTTTCAGGTTCAAGAGTTGGTGCATCTAATTTAGATGCATTCCAAAAGGAATCTGCTAAGATTTGTATTTCTCAGTCTAATCCTAACCCTTCTCAACCATCTAGCTATGTTCTTGAAACCAATAAGAACCCACTAGATATGAACCAAATGGGTAGGGTTTCTTTTGGAGAAAATCATGGTCTTTCTCAAGATATGATTTTCAATGGAACTAAATCAAACCATTTGGGTTTGGTTTCTGGTGAAACAAGTCATATTGAAACCCCACTTGAAACCGATACAAACCAAATGGATTGGGACTGGTTTTCTTCTGACGAGGCTTATGCTATTCTTGAAGATTTGACTGTTCCTGAAACCAATATAAACCAAGTGGGTTTAGTTCCTGGTGAAACAAGTTTTGCTGCGTTGGACAATGTAGCTCCTCCTGAAAATAATACGAACGAGATAGGGTTGGTTCCTAACCAGGAAGGTAATGATGATATTCCAATTGAAGATCTGATTTCGTTTGATACTGATATCATCAACGAGATGGACGACTTGGACGCTTGGTTGGAAAACTATAATTCTTTTCAGGGAGATGTTCCTTTGCCTGCGAGTTGCAACGACCATGATCTTGCCTTCACCCCGACTACAAGCCAGCATCAAAATATAGAAGCCGCAAATCCAAGGGAGGCTACAGAAGAAGGCAATCATTTGGATGATGATTCTGATGAGAACCTGGATTGGATCGACGATATTTTTGCATGACATGTGTTTTATTGGTGTGAAGTACATGAGAAGATTGGGAGAGGTTCAGAGAATTTGTACTTTTTTATTTATCTATCTTATTAAAACAGAAACATTATGTTGGACCTAACATTTATTTTGTAAGTTTTTAAATTAAATATATCTTTTTACTTTATAATTAAACCTACCTTAAATCACTAATATTCATTTTTTATACTAATATTCATGTTTCTAAACAATGTACTCATTTTTTTATATTATTATCCATGTTTCCAAACAACACTATAATTAATTTTATGTCCAAACAATATAAAATATTATATCACATCGTTTTAATAATTTCTAACAATTTTCTTAAAATTATTTAGATAAATTAAATAATTGAAAAATTCAAATCATTTATAAACAACAAAAAAATAAATAGAACTTATTTTTACACGTTTAAATACTACAAAAACATTTTAATCAATAATAAATCAATTAAATTAATGGATTATTTTATTTATATTTCCTAAATAATGGTTATATAATTTATTTAAGTACCACAATAATTCAATAATAGCCATTACATATATATATATAACGTTATACATTGTACAATAAATATAATAATAAAAATTATTATAAAATTGTTCAAAATATATGTTATCTAAAAAATGCTTAACACTAATTGTTAATAACAAAATTAAATCGATTATGATATAAACCAAATTATTAACAAGATAAATTACAAAAACAATTATAATAAAATTAGCTAAGCTATATAAAAGGAGTAATATAATATGATCAAGAAATATTTATAGTGCCTAATTATTTTATATATATCATTTTCTCTATCAAAATTTTGTCAAAACATCATAATTTCATAAAATTGCAAAACAATGAACTTTAAAATTTTTATTAAAAGGTGACAAATTATGAAAATATAAAATTTAAATCAAATTGGATTACATATCTGTCATTCATTGGTTCCATCAGTTAGTCTCGGGTCTTAGTATTTTTTTTTTTTTAAATATGGATATTTTTTAAAAACTTAAATGGAATTATCGGATCACCGGATTATAAATATGGATATTTTTAAAAACTTAAAAACACTGATTTAAATACACAATATTCTTATAAATTAACAAAATATTTGTTAAATTATTAGTAAAAAATTTCATCATATAATATTTCGCGCTTGCAAAGCTCGGGTCAAGATTTAGTTTATTATGCAAATGTAATACATGCATTAATATGTATGTACAATAATCGTGTCGAAGATTCTAATTTTCAAAAGTTATTTTCAGATTCCTGAGCGTACCATATATTTTGAGATTCCATTTATGTTTTAACTTTTTTTTTGGGTCACCAATTTTCGTCCTTAAATTAGTCAAATGTTTTTAATTTGAAATGCTCTGTTATTGATCATTAATTTAATGGAAAATACAAAATAAGTATTTTTATTATTAATATTTAATCTTAAAATGGACTATAGTAAAAAATGGCTATATATCGTATTCAAATATTACAGATATAGAAAAGAAATATTTCATCTGAATATGTCAAACCAGCTTTAGGAGTCTTATTATTGTAAACAGTTTTTATGATGTCCTTATAAACATCATTTTTTTCAAATTTGAGTAATAGTTCTACAAAATTATTGTATGTTACCTTAATGCTAAATTAGGTATAAAGTAATGGCCAATGGCATATTTATTAATAATTTATCAGTTTTTTTCCATAAAATAATTATATTAGTTGTTACTAACTAATTTTCATCAGGAAATGAGAAACCAAGATATATGGTATTTCCACAAAATACAAACTTGGATGTATTATCTATCTTATTAAAACAGAAACATTATGTTGGACCTAACATTTATTTTGTAAGTTTTTAAATTAAATACATCTTTTTACTTTATAGTTAAACCTACCTTAAATCACTAATATTCATTTTTTATACTACTATTCATGTTTCCAAACAATATACTCATTTCTTTATAATATTATTCATGTTTCCAAGCAACACTATAATTAATTTTGTGTCCAAACAATATAAAATATTCGATCTCATCTTTTTAATAATTTCTAACAATTTTCTTAAAATTATTTAGATAAATTAAATAATTGAAAAATTCAAATCATTTATAAACAACAAAAAATAATTTCATCTTTTTAATAATTTCTAACAATTTTCTTAAAATTATTTAGATAAATTAAATAATTCAAAAATTCAAATCATTTATAAACAACAGAAAAATAAATAGAACTTACTTTTACACGTTTAAATACTTCAAAACATTTTAATCAATAATAAATCAGTTAAATTAATGGATTATTTTATTTATATTTCCTAAATAATGGTTATATAATTTATTTAAGTACCATATATATATATAACGTTATACATTGTACAATAAATATAATAACAAAATTATTATAAAAATTTTCAAAATATATGTTATCTAAAAAATACTTAACACTGATTGTTAACAAAAAAATTAAATCGATTATAATATAAACCAAATTATTAACAAGATAAATTACAAAAACAATTATAATAAAATTAGCTAAGCTATATAAAAGGAGTAATATGATCAAGAAATATTTATAGTGCTTAATTATTTTATATCTATCATTTACTCTATCAAAATTTTGTAAAAGTATCATAATTTCATAAAATTGCAAAACAATGAACTTTAAAATTTGGATTAAAAGGTGACAAATTATGAAAATATAAATTTAAATCAGATTGGATTACATATCTGTCATCCATTGGTTCCATCGGTTAGTCTCGGGTCTTAGTATTTTTTTAAAAAAATATGGATATTTTTAAAAATTAAATCGAATTATCGGATCACCGGATTATAAATATGGATATTTTTAAAAAATTAAAAACACTGATTTAAATACACAATATTCTTATAAATTAACAAAATTTGTTAAATTATTAGCAAAAAATTCATCATAAAATATTCCGCGCTTGCAAAGCACGGGTCAAGATATAGTTTATTATGCAAATGTAATACATGCATTAATATGTATGTACAATAATCGTGTCGAAAATTCTAATTTTCAAAAGTTATTTTCAGATTCCTAAGCATACCATATATTTTGAGATTCCATTTATGTTTTAACTTTTTTTTTTGGGTCACCAATTTTCGTCCTTAAATTAGTCAAATATTTTTAATTTGAAATGCTCTGTTATTCATCATAAATTTAATAGAAAATACAAAATAAGAATTTTTATTATTAATATTTAATCTTAAAATGGACTATAGTATAAAAATGGCTATATATCGTATTCACATATTACAGATATAGAAAAGAAATATTTCTTCTGAATATGTCGAACCAGCTTTAAGAGTCTATTATTGTAAACAGTTTTTAAGATGTCCTTATAAACATCATTTTTTCAAATTTGAGTAATAGTTCTACAGAATTATTGTATGTTACCTTAATGCTAAATTAGGTATAAAGTAATGGTCAATGGCATATTTATTAATAATTTATCAGTTTTTTTTCCATAAAATAATTATATTAGTTGTTACTAACTAATTTTCATCAGAAAATGAGAAACCAAGATATATGGTATTTCCACAAAATACAAACTTGGACGTATATATATATATATATATTTTTTTTTTTGTCAACAAACTTGGACGTATTATTAATTTATTATTCGTCAATTCAAATAAAATTACTAGAAATTATGATTGTTTTTGAAAATTGTAATGGGTGACAGTTGTGAAAATATCTAGGTCTGGAAGCCCAATGGGCCTGTAATTAACACGGGCTAATATCTTATAGATATTCTAAGGGTGACAAGGACTTGCTATCACCGTTAAAAGGACAAACGGTGGGGCCGACAACTTAGCGGTGATCCAGCTATTCCGGCTGAGCATATTGATCTTTGTCAAAAGTGAGAGCCTCCTCCAACCTAGAAACGACCTGAAGAATTTTTTCAGAAATTTCTTCTGATTGCTGCATTTTTGTATTATATTCCACAAACCAAAAAGATTTAATAACTCAGCATAATGACAAATGGGCGTCTTCTTTGGATGATTACTTTTTTTTTCCAACTTCTGGATGATTACTCCAAAATGACATTGAAAGTATAAGCTAGCAATGATGGAGACATAACATTTAAGATCAATAATCATTACTGTATCAACATAAATTATTATTTTTAATAAAATATAAACGAAAATGTAAATAATTTTGAATAAATAATTTTAAACTTCCAGAAATTCATATTATTTTTAATAAGATACCTTAATGTAAATTTTCAAAATTTTGAATATTCACTAGTAAATCTAATCATAAGTTTGTTCATACTTTTATCAAATATTATCTCCGTTTCAAAATAGATGATGTTTTAAAGAGTTTTTGATGTTTCAAAATAGACGATGTTTTCATATATCGATACATTTTTCACTTTATCAAAAACTGTGTAACCAATGATATTTTATAGTTTATTTTGTGATTGGTTGAATAACTTTTAATTTATATTTTAATGATATTTTTAAGATAAAAAATAATAGTTGTACACAATCTTAAAATTTTATGTATTTTGAAATTGACGGAGTATTACGGTATATTTTTACGGCAGTAAAAGAATTTTATTAAAGAGTCAGAAATATTATATATTAAAATATTTTTTTTACCAAACAGTTGAAATATACTATCACACGTAAGCTATAAGGACCGGTGCTTATTATGGGATTTTAGGAAATGGCAAGGAACCCTACGTGGCAGTGTTTCATTGGATGTCGAGATTGTGTCTCTCTCCTTTGTTCCGCTGTGAAACTTTACGAGCTCGAGCTCCGACTCCCCTTCTTCTCCGTATCAAGCTTCTCCATAGCCGCTACAGCACTTCGTCATCAATCTGAGCTTCTCCGGCGATATCATCAAGCCCTCTGGTCGTAACTGTGTTCACCATTCCAAGCCGCCGCATCTCTCCGCGATTCCCCATCTCCGTTCAGCTCAAGACAGCGACAAAGCTTTCTCCATGGCGTCAATCCTCCACCGTCGTCGGAATCAACGAGCTTCCGCCTCTTCAAGCCACCGTCCTCGTTACACCACGACAGTAGCTCGCCTTCGTCGTCGAGCTCGAGCTTCGCCGTCGTCGTCTTGCTCGCAGTCTCACCTCCACCTTGGATCTTCTTCATCCTCGTCTCGGATCTCCCACCGCTCGCGAAAAAACCAAAGCTCCTTCGCTGAATCGCTCATCCTTTTCGTTCATCTCTCGTATCTTCGAATCCTAAAGGTTAGACCTTTCTCAATCAATCTCATATCATTTCCTTCTGTTATGTATCATTCGT
>NC_027753.1:33097921-33147410 GCF_000695525.1 Brassica oleracea var. oleracea
GCTTCTTTACTGTCTCAACCTCATCTTTTTCAAGTATTTACAATATTGCCACTGCAATGAATAGTGGCAACAACCTTGTACGAACTGTTTGGAGCTTTTATTGCCCTTTAATGCACGTAAATCTCTTTACACTCTCTCTGTTTCAATTGTTATGAACTAAAAACAACATTTCTTTCACTTTCTCTCTATATTCATCCAAAAAACTCAAGCTTTTGATTCAAAATATGGGCTATGGTTGACAGAGCCATATTTCTTTCGTTTTTACTTACGGTTGCTTTCGTTTGAGGTTCTGGGTGGTTGGAGAAGACCTTGTGTGCAAACGAAGTCATCTCACCTAGTTTAAGGTACGAATTTGAATTTTTTTTCAAGATCTGTTCGCGTAGAAGACTTACTAGTAAGTCATCTGTATGTAGAAGACTTACTGATGAGTCTTCTGGTCAAACGGACGACTTAAATTAAGTCGTCCAGCTTTGTTTGTTAAAAAAAAACACTTCAGACGACTTATATATACGTCGTCTATGAGAAACGGGCTAGTTTTGCATTTGACCGAATCGTGTCAGATCTTTGACTATTTCTGGACGACTTATAATTCAGTCGTCTCTGGGAAAGTTAAAATTTCAATATTTTATGAAAACTTGACGACTTACGTGTAAGTCGTCCTAGGTTAGTTTTGTAATTGAAAAATAAAACTTCATAATTTAACTTTAACCAGACGACTTAATATAAAGTCGTCCAGCTAAACGACTTAATTTAAGGTCGTCCGGGATAAGCAAGGTTTGACCAGAAAATTGGGAAAAATTCTGGACGACTTTGCTTTCCCCGGACGACTTTAAATTAAGTCTTCTGGAGGGACGACTTTATATTAAGTCGTCTGGTTAAAGTTAAATTATGAAGTTTTATTTTTCAATTACAAAACTAACCTAGGACGACTTACACGTAAGTCGTCAAGTTTTCATAAAATATTGAAATTTTAACTTTCCCAGAGACGACTGAATTATAAGTCGTCCAGAAATAGTCAAAGATCTGACACGATTCGGTCAAATGCAAAACTAGCCCGTTTCTCGTAGACGACGTATATATAAGTCGTCTGGAGTGTTTTTTTTTAACAAACAAAGCTGGACGACTTAATTTATGTCGTCCGTTTGACCAGAAGACTCATCAGTAAGTCTTCTACATACAGATGACTTACTAGTAAGTCTTCTACGCGAACAGATCTTGAAAAAAAATTCAAATTCGTACCTTAAACTAGGTGAGATGACTTCGTTTGCACACAGGGTCTTCTCCAACCACCCAGAACCTCAAACGAAAGCAACCGTAAGTCAAAACGAAAGAAATATGGCTCTGCAACCATAGCCCATATTTTGAATCAAAAGCTTGAGTTTTTTGGATGAATATAGAGAGAAAGTGAAAGAAATGTTGTTTTTAGTTCATAACAATTGAAACAGAGAGAGTGTAAAGAGATTTACGTGCATTAAAGGGCATTAAAAGCTCCAAACAGTTCGTACAAGGTTGTTGCCACTATTCATTGCAGTGGCAATATTGTAAATACTTGAAGAAGATGAGGTTGAGACAGTAAAGAAGCCATTTTCGAAAAAAAAAAAAAAATGTTAATGGCATTTTCGTAGATAAACTGCAGGTGTGGGGTTAAAATCTCAAAAAAAAAAGGAGTCAAAAGAAAAGGTTAGTTTTCTGTTTGACTCCAAGTTTTGAGTCACTTTTGCAAAAAGCCCTACAATGTTTTGTTTAGTTTATGATTTTAATCGGACCATATATTTACATATGACTCTCTAAAAAATTTTTTTTATGATTTTATTGATTTGTGTCATAGTTTGAATTAACCTAACTAAGAAATAGAAAAAAATTACTAATTTATTATGTTTATTAATTTATCGAGTACTAATTTATAAAAAAATTATGTATATATATATGAATAATTATATTAATCAAACAAAAATAGAAAAATAGAAACATTATTATAAGTAAATTTTTGCAAATCTTGATAAAACCAAAAAAAAATTAAATAAAACATTGTTAAGTAAAAAAAATGATTATTTATAATTTATCTAAGTTCAATAATTATAGTTAAAAGTCTAAAATTTAAAGAGAAATTTCCTAGGATATCTCTTTTTAAGTTTTTGTCGCAAAAATATCTCTCAATGAAAAAAATGACCAAAAGAAATTTTATTAAAGAGTAAAAATACATTTATACCCTAAAGTTAACTAATCTAGACTTAGAGTTTATAGATAAGTGGTGAGATTTTGAGGATAAGATTTCAAATTTTAAAAAATTAAAAATTAAAATTTTCAAAATAAAAATGGGTTATTTTGGTTATTTTCTTTATTGAAGACTATTTTGTTATAAAAACTTAAAAATAGCTATTTGAGAATAAGAAAATATTGTTTTTTATTTTTTTAATAAATTTTATATAAAATCTATAGTTTAAAAAAATTAGTGACGTAGGAAACCATATATTTTGATTGATTTAGAAATTCATGTAGTATTTATAAATTGAAGTAAAATATCCGGAAGTTTTCTTTCGGATTTAAGTTTTTGTATTTTAACAAAAAAATCCAAAAAAATCCATTCAAATCTATTATAAAATCAAATTTATTAGTAAAAATATTGAATAACACTTGATTTGATATAAAATTTATGAATCATTAAAACAATAACACATGATTTTAATACATATTAAAAAAATTATAGAACCAATAACACTAGATTTAGTTCGAATTTTCAAATCTATTATAATACGAGAAACAATAACCTCATATTTATATTTCCAAGTAAGAATAGTTAATCATTCAGGGAATTGCCCCTGAGCCCTAAAAGCAAAGGATTTGCTCCCAATTGTGGTTTTGGTTTTTATTTTGGTGGCGAGTTTGGATTTGGAAAGTGAACGAACAGAGAAGCAGATCTCAGCTTGCAGTTGATCTACAGAGAGTCACTAGTAAGTTGTGAAATCGCGAGATTTATCAGTAAAAGACGATTCCTTTTCTCGAATTGAAGAATCAGATAGATCTGTCGAAATAGCTTTAAACATCGCATTGGGCCCTCATGTATTCACTGCTCCTCCATGGTAAAAGAAGGTTCGTCGATGTGCAGAAATGGCCTAGCTTGATAGTTTCACTGAATCTTTGGCGAAATGCAGCTTCTTCCTCTGCTTCTGGTGTTAGCGATGGTCTCAAAGGCAAGAACTTTACAGTCTCTTACCTCGTTGATTCACTGAGTCTAACTAAAAAACTCGCTGAATCGATCTCAAAGAAAGTCACTTTCGATGACAAGTGTCATCCTGATTCAGTTCTGAACCTCTTTAGAAGTCATGGCTTCACAGATTCTCAAATCTCTGCCATCATTACAGATTACCCACTGTTGCTTACAGCAGATGCTGAAAAGTCTATTGGTCCCAAGCTTCAGCTTCTGAAGTCTAGAGGAGCTTCAACCTCTGAGCTCACTGAGACTATTTCAAAAGTTCCGAGGATCTTGTCAAAGGACAGATCTTTAACCGTGTACTATGACTTCGTCAAAGAGGTTATAGAAGCTGATTCCAAGTTTGGAACTTTATGTCTGCCCAAAAGGGGTAAGCAGGAGAACAAAATCAGAAACATATCTGCTTTGAGAGAACTGGGCATGCCTCAGCGAATGTTGTTTCCTCTTCTCATCTCAAACCGCCCGCATATCTGTGGGAAAGAAAGGTTCCGAGAGTCTCTCAAGAAGGTCGTTGAGATGGGTTTTGATCCCACCACCCCAAGGTTTCTCGAAGCTCTGCGGATTGTCATGGGAATGAACAACGAAACGGTGCAGGAGAAAGTCAATGTCTATAAACGTTTAGGCTTTACTGCGGAAGATATTTTGGTAATGTTCAAGAGGTTCCCCATTTTTCTTGCACTCTCAGAGAAGAAAATAACTCGTGGTTTCGAAACCATGAAGAAGTGTGGGCTCCTTGAAGACGAGGAGCTCCGCTCAGTGGTGAAAATGTTTCCGCAGTGCCTTGGCTTTTCAGAGGAGAATATATTGAACTCTGTTGAAACATTCCTAGGTCTTGGCTTCAGCAGAGACGAGATTGCCATGATGGTGAAGCGCCTTCCTGCGAGCATTGGGTATTCTGGAGAGACGGTGAAGAAGAAGACTGAGTTTGTGGTGAAGGAGATGAGTTGGCCACTAAAGGCTGTGGCTTTGTTTCCTCAGGTACTTGGATTAAGCATGGAGAAGAGGATTGTACCAAGGTGTAACGTAATCAAAGCTCTCATCTCCAAAGGATTGATCAAAAGTGAACTCCTCCCTCCACTGTCGTCTGCTTTGGTATGTACAGATCAGGATTTCTTAAAAAGGTACGTGAGGAAGCACGATTTGGACGAGGAGTTTGTGGCTGAGTTGATGGCTATATTCACTGGAGAGATGAGAACAAACAAATAAAGCTTCTGAAGACAAGAAGAAACAGATAATGCTTAGTCTATAAAGTCTTGACGTTCTGTAAAGTTTTTGCCTAAACTTGAATCTTAGATATTGCAGTTCTAAGCGATGATCATTAGACCAAATGGTTCATGTTTCTTTTTGGCTGTAGATTTTTGAAATCTGGTTACTTGTAATGAGCAAGAGGTGAGTTTCGGTCGTATCAAGAGGTTTTTTGGCTGTGGAAAATCAGTTTGAACATTATTGAAACAATCGATTCAAACATCTAAATGAAGTTTTACACTTGGATCGAACATTGCTGAATCCTCAACAGTTAGGCTCCAATGGGTCAATCTTTTAATTTTGCTTTCTTACATAAAAAGGCCAAAAAAAGATGCAAAGAAAAGAGAGTGACATTAAGCCGAAACTCTTTCAAAAGTTCCTAAAATTTTTTTTTTTTGATTAATCAGGAGGTGATCCGGCGGCCGTGGCTAACCGACTAATCCCCCTGAACCTGGAACCAGTCTGCGCCTGTACCCTCAAGGGGCCTAAGTCATTCCGTGGCCAGCGCGTATCAAACCCGGATCCGTATTGGGGCTTTTTTGCTCCCCGAAGACCAAACTTGCTGTGGTTTTGGGAATGAAAGAGGACAAAAGCGTGTACTATGATTTAGTGAAGGACATTATAAAACCGGATCTCCGACTCCCCTTCTTCTTCGTATCAAGCTTCTCCATAGCCGCTACAGCACTTCGTCATCAATCTGAGCTTCTCCGGCGATATCATCAAGCCCTCTGGTCGTAACTGTGTTCACCATTCCAAGCCGCCGCATCTCTCCGCGATTCCCCATCTCCGTTCAGCTCAAGACAGCGACAAAGCTTTCTCCATGGCGTCAATCCTCCACCGTCGTCGGAATCAACGAGCTTCCGCCTCTTCAAGCCACCGTCCTCGTTACACCACGACAGTAGCTCGCCTTCGTCGTCGAGCTCGAGCTTCGCCGTCGTCGTCTTGCTCGCAGTCTCACCTCCACCTTGGATCTTCTTCATCCTCGTCTCGGATCTCCCACCGCTCGCGAAAAAACCAAAGCTCCTTCGCTGAATCGCTCATCCTTTTCGTTCATCTCTCGTATCTTCGAATCCTAAAGGTTAGACCTTTCTCAATCAATCTCATATCATTTCCTTCTGTTATGTATCATTCGTATTTTTATTTGTATTTGTATTTTTAATATGCTTTTATGTTATTTTTAATAAAAATTTTATGTTTTTTTTTTTCAAATCATTCAACTTAAATTTTTTTTTAAAAAAATTTAAATTTTAAGAATCTCAGTGTGAGGTTCTACCAATGGATGATGAAAAAATTAAATAGATTGACAAAAGTTCTAAAGTTGTCAAATCACAAAATTAATCCTTAATTTAATCTTAAGAACCCATTAGAGATGAAGGTGGTCTAAGTCCAAATATTAATGTTACAAAATCTTTAAAAAAATGGAAAAACAAATATCAAGACACTTTAAGACTTGAGTGTCTCTTCACACTTGACCAAAAAGGAGTAAAGACACAAAAGAGCAAAGAGAAATTAGGAGAGAGAGAGAGAGAGAGCAGAGAACCAAAATCGATGGCGGTTTCCGTTCCCATCCTCGCCGTCGTCACTTCCCTTCACCTCCTTGCTTTCGTATTCGCCTTTGGCGCCGAACGACGCCGTAGCACCGTACTCTTCTCTTACAACACTCTCACCCTTTTCTCTTTCTTTCTATTTTTCGATTTAATCATTTCTTCTTCTCTCTCTTTTGTAACGCACAGGCTGTACCAGTCCCCGACCAGTACGATGAGAAGACTTTCTGCAGGTACGGAACAGATGCGTCGACGGTGTACGGCATGTCGGCGTTTGCGCTGCTTCTCGTGAGCCAAGCGGTGGTTAACGGCGTTACAAAGTGTCTCTGCTGCGGAAAGGGTCTCGTTACTGGTACTTCTTACACCGTCTGGGCTATTGTCTTCTTCGTCGTCTCTTGGTAAAGCTCATCCCTTTCCTCTCTAACTCGATTCCCTTTTGTCTTCACTTAAGTAAAGATTCAAACTTTGTTTAGCTTCCAAGATCTGAGCTTGCAAGTCATAAAGAATTGAACTTTGAAGTGATAGTTTCTTCTATTTTGAATCTGAGCTAAGAGAAAGTTATGATCTTGATTGCTTGTTATGTATGATTCCAGATCTTGAAGTTGTTTTGTGAAAATCATACTTCTTTCACAGGGTAAGCTTTTTAGGTGCTGAGGCGTGTTTGTTGGCTGGATCAGCGAAGAACGCTTACCACACCAAAAGCAAAGGCGTCTTCCAAGGAAAAGAGCTTTCGTGTGCGGTCTTACCCGTTGGTGTCTTTGCTGCTGGAGCTGCTTTTACTCTCCTCTCTTTGATTGCCACCATTCTTTACTACTTGGCTCATTCCAAGGCTGACACTGGTGGATGGGAGAAGCATCATAACGACGGTATTGGGATGACTACTCCTTCAGATGCTCCAAAGCAGCAGAACAATGACTTCGACAAGGTTTAACGGACTTCTGTTTGGTTCTTATGATAGCTATGCTTCTTTTTTTAAAGACAGGGTTATAAACTAATAGTATAAAATGTTGTGTTGTTATAATTGTTCATATAAACTTGTATTGTGAGATGGAATGGTGGCTCTATGTATGTCTGCTTATGAGAAACTTGGACTGGCTCCTTAGATTATCGCTTGACCACAACTAGTACTGAGCAGATTATCCCAAACCCGAAAACCAAACCGGAAGCGAGTGAAAAAAATGCTGAGAAAAAAAACGCGACATGAACAGGACTTAAAATTACACAACCTCAAACCGTTCCTAGACCCGAAACGATACGCCGAGAACTGGGTATCTAAATCGAAATATATTAAAAATATTAATTATTTTTAATTTTAATATATATAAAATATAATTTATAAATAAAAGATATCTAAAAAAATTCGAACTACCCGAATATTTTTTTGGTTTTTTCCGTGTGTAAGTTTTTGGGATTTTTTTGGTTTTTTGGAATTTAATCAAACCCGAATTATACTTATAATTCGGTTCCACTTTGGGTTTTATAAGAAAATAAAAACCCGACCTGAACACGATATTAACTGAACCAAACCAATCCGGAAAACGCCGGGTTCCTAAACATCAATCCAAAAACCGAATAAACCGGACCGACCCGAATCCCGAATCGAAAGCTAATTTAGATTTTTTTTTTTTTTTTTTTTTTTTTCATCCACAACTAGAGATGCTAACAATGAGCACTCATAAATCATAACGGGCTGGTGCTAATCTGTTAGGTCCAAGGCCCAGAGATAACATTCCTAGCCTCAACTTGGAATATACTTGCATGAGAAAGGATTGTTAAACAAGGATCTAAGATCAAAATGTTGATGAACTTTTTGGACTAGATTTTCGATTATTATTTCAAGTAATGAACGATTCTCGACAAGCTATTAAAACTAGTTTACTCATGTAATAAAATAAAAGATGAGGCTTTGCAACATGCTAAAGCTATACCTTTCCCAAATCTCAAATTGGTTTCTTCTTTATGAATCCAAGAACATATCCTTTCTTATCCTCAGAGTAGGGGATCTGCTTATATAAAGCCTTTGAATCTTGTAGCTTAGATAACAAAAAAAGGCTACTGTTGTTAGTAAAAAACGCGAAGCCAAAACAATTATGACGATTAATGGATATGAACATGGAGCTTCATCAAGAAAGCGAAGATCTCTGTACCACAACCTTGGAGGAGGACATTGTAACATATATATCTCTCTTTCTTTATTTACATTCATCTTTGTTCTTTAATCTTCCTATTTAAACGAGTTTTGCTCTTGAAATGTTGTAGTTGCTGATATAATGTTCTGGAAAAACAAGAAAGAATCAGGAACAATCTTGGCGGTTTTCACATTGATATGGTTCTTATTCGAAGTGGTAGAGTATCCTTTCATCACTTTTCTCTGCCAGATCCTCTTGATCTCCATTTTCATATTCCTCATTTGGTCTTACATTGGCTCTTCACAACTAATCAAGCGGTAAGAAAAACAAAACATCAAAACCTGATTCTTCTTTATGAAACCAAGCACTCAAAGAACACGCCGTGTCGTGCAGGCGACCACCAAGTATTGACGATCTAAAGATCTCTGAATCAACTTGGAGAGTCTTGTTCGACAAGATAAACTGGTTCATCATCAAACTGTATGATGTTTCAAGTGGAACAGACTTCAGCCTTCTAGTTTTGGTAAGAAGATCATATATACATCTTAAATTTTTTTAAAGTATTAATTTCAACTCAAGATTTTGTGGATTGAAAACTCGTGTCACGTTCTGTTTCAGGCCGTTGTTTCACTGTGGATATTATCAGTCATCGGAAACTATTTCAGCTCTCTAACTCTATTATACATTGGTGAGTTTATGATTTTATCTATGTACAGAGACTTCTCTGTTTACATAGGGTATGTCTTATATTACAAAATAAATAATTTATGTGATTTTTTGGTGAAGTATTTGTGGGACTGGAAACGATACCAATGCTGTATGAGCTATACGAAGAAGAGCTGAATTATGCAGCAAGTAAAAGCGGGATGAACATGAAGAAGCTCTTTGACAACTTTAACTCTAAAGTCATTAACAAGATCCCTAAAGCTACCGGTAAAACTAAGAGGCGTAGTATGTAACGTTGTGTTATATCAATATGCTGAAACTGTACATGTTACACCGTTAAATGCTCACTAGAAAGTCAAGATTCAATGCTAACGTTATGCATCATCAATAAAATCCCTTTATTATTATTTGAGGAGTATTATATATAACTAAACTTTAGCTCATGTGTTATTTTCAAAATTGCAATTTCCTACGTGGCAGCACCACAAGTTCTCTCACACCTTATATTCAAAAACCCTTTGTTAACTAGACTAATTACAATAATTGCCATTACTTGCCATTGATCATTAGATTATAATTTTACTATTATATTATAAGCTTCTTCATTACAATAACTAACAAAACATTGACGTCCATGTTTAATGTGTTGTCATTATTCTTCAAACTTACGGGCATATAGTCATTTATTCTCATTATTATTCAAACTGATCCGGTCCACAAAGTTAATTGTATATGAGATAACGATTTTGTAGATGGTATAATCTGATACATATATAACTAAAAGAAGTATAATTTATAACATGTGTATGTGGACCATCTATAATGATTCGGATTATACCATTATCTGCATATGTATTGGATTTCATGTAACAAAATATTACCGTTAAAGTTATAATCTCTTCACAATGTTAGCAGAACTGTAACATATGTTATAAATTATACTTCTTATAGTTAATAGTTAAATAGATTGAGACAAAAATATATGCACACGTTTTTACAAGTATTCATCATATAGTATTTAATAATTTGTTAGACATTATATATATAAACGCAATCTAAGTATAATGTCTAACTATAGTCTAATTCAAAAAAAAATGTCTAACTATAGTGTCTATAAATTAATTCCGTTTAAGGACTTATCGTAACAAGGGGATGTCTAACTATTACGAAATCACGATGGCCCATATAATTCCGTTCAAGGACTTATCGTAATTGTAATCATAAACCGTGATTAATGATTGTTACGAAATCACGATGTCTAACTATTAATATTAAAAAGAAACGTGATTTGCAATAACGTTGTTCAAATCTGGGTGAAAGTTAAAAGGAAACTTCTAATAATGTTGCAATATATATGATATATATATGAAAGTTAAAAGAAAATCTATAATAAATTTAATTGTTTTATCCCTTAATGAAACGTGATTTGCAAGAACAACCGTGATTAATGATTGTTAAAAGGAAACTTCTAATAACTTTGATATATTTTTAAATTACGAATTTGGTAACGTTTTGGTAATAATACTTGAATCAAATCCACCATTATTTTTGATAACTTTTTGGCAATAATAGGGAGTCGATTATGATTACAAAATTTTGTGAACTATTAATATGTTGTATATAAGGAAGTTAGATTATGGATTCAAATTATCGAATCAATTAATAATCGTTAATTTTATTCGTTTTGTCCAATTGTAATTTATAAAAGGAAGTTTGATTATAATGTATACAAAATTAAGGTAAGTTGCGATTACGATTGGAGCCCAAGTTATGTGAAATTAAATATGTAATAATATCTTTAATTACAGCCATTATTTTGTGTATCACTAATCACACGGGCGCTGACTTCTTAATATAAATATACATGTTCTCTACAATTCATCGACTCACCACAGACTTCTTCTCGACTTCCTAATTATCAAAACATTCACTCAAGCAAACAAATGGCTGGCTTTAACTCCGTTTCAGAAAGTGGGATATCAGTTCGTTTAGTGAATTTTTTAAATAGTTATGTTTAGTTTGGTAAACTAATTCTTAGTTATTTCTTTCTAAAGGATTGCAAACGAGGAGTTCTGAAGACCATTTTCACGGCACCTTGGTTTTATCAGTTTTTTATTTGTTTTTTTATAATTTGTTTCTTTCATATTTTATTTTTCTATTACTTATGTTTTTTAATATTATAATCATATTATATTTCCTTGTCTTAAATTCATAATAAATTAATAAAAGTTATTGCATACTATTATATATTTTTTTTACATAAAATATATCTAATTTACATAAAACAATCTTTTAAAAAAAAACAATATTTTTCAAAAAAACACTTAAGCTTACATTATATATACATTCACACTTTCGTTCCATATATGTCATTAGACCTAATATTTGTGTCTATAACTTTAAAATTTCTAATATCTGTAATTTTTTTAAAAAAAAAAATCTCTTCTGGCCACTCACTCCGCGCATGGCGCGGGTTATCACCTAGTGATTATTAAAATTCTCAAAGAAATATGTTATTCATTAACCATATGATGGAATTGATTGATTGGAATATAGCAAACGACTTTAGTTTTAGTTTCTATCTATAACCCTAACAATTATCATTCATGATTTTTGTAGTTTTTAAAGCTAAATAGAGTTTCACCCACACGTTCGTGTAGATATTTTATTTATTTTATGAATATATAATTTGATATTATAATAAATATTTTAAATTTATGATTTATATTTTAGTATCATATATTGTGTAACTCTATAATCTTATTGTTTAGGTTTTTTATTCGACGCTGATAATATATAATAATTTATTTTATACATAATTTACTTTGTTATTAATTATTATTATTGTATAATTTATAATATAATTTTTTTAAAAATAATATATAGTTGTAAATATAAAAATTTAATATATATTAACAGTTTTATTTTTTTTGTATATGAATTATATATAGTTTATGAAATTTTACCCATTTTAACGGTGATGATATTTTATTTATTTATTTAAATTAAATTACTCTTTAGAAATAATATAAGTTGCTTAACCAATTTAATATAATTATACCATATTTAATTTATACAGTACTTTTATTTTAATATAATATAAACTATAATTATAAATTTATAAACAGCATATTTGAAAATTCTAATTAAAATTAATTTATAATAATTTTATATTAATAATTACGAATTAATAAATACAATATTTTATATAAAAGTGTTTGAAAATTTTAGTTATATTTCGTTAGATTTTTCTCAATGGATTTTGTTATAACTAAAAAAAATAAATTGTAGTCAAAATTAATTTATTATTAATATCTTTATGAATTATTAATATTTTATAGATGTTATATATTTGATTAAATACTTTATTTTGTTTTTTCATAATAATCTTAGATAGTGTTTTGTTTTAATTTCCTTTTTACAAAACTACATAAATAATGTTCGTTGCGGGACTTAACCCAACACCTTATATCACGAGCTTATGACTGCCATGCACCATCTGTCTCCGCGTTCCCAAAGGCACCCCACTCTTTCAAGAGGATTTGAGGCATGTCAAGAATTGTGGAATTTGGTGATTGTCTTCGAGTACACTAAGTGAGCTTTTGTTAGAGGAACCCTAGATGCTGTCGGAGTAAAGGATCGTCAACAAGGGTGTTCTAATAACTTGTAGATTCTTATCCAAGACTTGTTTCATTTGATGATACCATGTGAATCGATAGAAACATGTGAAGTGTATGGCTAACCCAATAAAGAAAAGAAAATAAATATTTCTAAAAGTACCTAAAAATATTTTCATATTTTCAAATAGTATTTATAAAACTACATAAATAATACAAAATTACATAAACACGTTTTTGGAAATTAAAAAGATTTCCAAATATTTTTAGAATATACATGTAAGTGAACTTACCATATTTCCGGAAATACGATTATTCTTATCTGTAAAATGTAGCTTCTGCGGTGTGTAGAAAACATATAATTAGCCCGTAATTTTTTTAATCCAATATACCTTATGTAGACTTTTGATTTATTTTTACATTTTGTATTCATAGAAACTAGACTTAAATATAAAAGGGGAAGACACATTCATAAGAAATGTAAATACTTTTAATATCCGTCGATTTCGAATTTCTCATAAGTATATTTTTTATTTAAATGTAGATTACTAATTCTAGTAACAATAGAATAATTTGTTAAAGCTGAAATTCAATTTCCACCATGTCATTTTCCGTATCCTTAGAACATAATGAAATTTTTTTAAATAACTTTACAATCCCAAAAAATTACTATGTCTATATAGATTTTTCTTCAATTGTTTTTATTTTTATATTTTTTTTCATAAAACTATTTATTTCATTAACTTTGATAAATAGAAAAGTTATTTACGATAGAGATCTACTTGTCAAACAAATGGGGTGGATGGCGAGATCGAGAGAGGATATAAATGTCTGGGATGACCCATGGCTCTCCCACTGTGAACAGCTTAGGACGTTTGGTCTAGCTCCAGAAGCCCTCCAATCACTCAAAGTCTCAGATTTGTTCTTGCCAGAGTCATCGGAATGGAATTTAAAGAAAATCGAACTCACTCTTCCATTTCACAAAGAACAAATACTACGGTTACGACCTAGTAAGCTAAAAATAATAGATGAACTAGTGTGGCTGAAAGCCCCATATGGGGAGTACTCTACACGTTCATGTTACCTGACACTAACGGAAGAGAACTCCATTGCAGCTCTCCCAACTCAGTCTATTGCTCCCGATTGGCTATCGAACGTCTGGAACATAAAAACATCTGAAAAGATCAAAGTTTTTATATGGAAATTTCTACATGATGTTCTCTACCAGTAGGGAAATAGTTTGCTATTCGTAATATCCAGTGTTTACACTATGTCTGAGGTGCACCTTGTCTTTCACTGCCCCTACGCGGCTCAGGTATGGGATTTAGCACCATCTTCAATCATAATCAATCCTTAATCGCTCAATTCGTTTCGTGAGGGACATGAAAGGATCCAAACAATCAACTCTCTCCCTCCAATGGGAATCGAAGCAGGAACCCTTGTAGTATGGATCTGCTGGTCGATTTGGATCTCAAGGAACCAACTAGTCTTCCAGAAGCGGAGTTTCACCCTAGCGGAAACTCTCCAAAAAGCTCTTGCGGATGCAAGAAAATGGGTAATGGCCCAAGCCCCTTCAATCTCTACTCCTCCGAAGCCTTTGATCAGATTCGAACCAAATCCTAGACGCTCTGGACAATGTTCTGTCTTCACGGATGCAGCGTGGAACTCCACAACCGCCGAAGCAGGATTTGGTTGGATCATTAATGATCTGGTTTTGACATCACAACATGCAGAGACATCGACTTTTGTCTCCTCCCCCCCTTAAAGCAGAAACTTTGGCCGTTCTAACAGCCATGAACTTTGTTCTCTCTCTCACGGCCTTGACTCAATCGCCATTTTATCCGATTCCCAAATTCTCATCAATACGATCAAGAAGAAGGATCTGACTCTTGAGATCTCTGGAGTACTCCGTGATACCTATCACTTATCGGTTTTTTTTACGTTGATTTCCTTTAATTTTATTCCAAGATAAAACAATGTTAAGACTGATTCTGTTGCAAAACATGACTTTTGGCTTTAAACACAGTTTAATTTTATGAATGAAAATGCGAGTTTGCACAAAAAAAAGTTATTTAAAACAAAAATAAGACGAAGAGTTTTATACTAAATGGACAAAGATGATGTTTTTTATTTTATTTTGGCAATATTTTTTTATATAATAGTTGCCAAAATTTTGAAATCCTAGGATGAAAATTAATACTTTACTTAAAAAGATTGTATGAAGGGTGCCAAATGTCAACTTTCTCACCGACCAGTGTAGATCAGTCCCATCATTTTATCTTTATCTATAAAGTATAAACAATACATGGTTCCAGTTCTACGCCTGTGGACCTGGAATTTTAGTGTTGACTAGACATGGTTGTTTGTTAATATACAACAAAACAGAAATTCATGAGGATGGAAATAATTTTTATCATAAATATAGTGGACAAGCGTTTTTTGTTTTTTACAACGACCATCTATTCTATTACTTTCTAAGTGGCTTGGATAAACCGACCGAAATTAAAAAAACCCAGTGTAACACAATTCTCTATAAATAGATATTGCAATCATACCTAAAAAGTCATAAATTATATTTTGCACTAGTAGGATATGAGATATCTTGAAATCTTGAAAACATATATGCATCTTCTTTATCGCTTATAATTATGTTGCAAAACTTGGTCAAGTATGAGGTTCCCTTATTATCGCGATCAGATCCTTACAATTCGTCCCAAATTTCTGACATGACGAGAATTGTATCATACTCTCAACTATCCATCGCAGTGCTTCCACTTCTGAATATAAAACAGTCTCTCGCAGTCATAAGTTATGTGTTCTCATAGTAGACAAGAGTTAAAATGACCTCATTACAAAAATAAATATATAGTTATATTTTTTAAGTTAACTAATCTAGATATAAAGTTTACATTTGAGAGAGAATGATGGAATTTAAGATTTTAAAAAATAAACAACAAATATTTTCTTAAAAATTAAAATAAAAAATTTAAAATAGTTTCAAAAAAATATTTTGGATTCGTAAAATATTTTTGAAAAAATAAAAAAAAAAACTAGTAAAATTTCGAATTCAAAACATATTATTTGAAAATAATTTTTTTTAAAATTTTTACTATTTAGTTTATACATATAATATATAAATAAATTTTAAGCATCTTTTACTTCTTTAATGAGATATATTTTGGTCATTTTTTTTCTATGTGTTTTTGGTGAAAAACACATTTAAATGTCTTTTGAGAGAATTATCCAAAATAAAATGTACCAATCATTTATATATATTATACGAACTAGGTGTTTTGCCCATCTATGCAGACATAATTTTTTATGAATTTTTTTAGTTTATGTTTTATTAATTCAAAATCAGCATGATAAATTATTTTTATTTTCTTAAACATTTTAAATCAAATATCAAATTATTTATATATAACCAATTTTTTCATTAAAATATATATGCTTATTATTGTTTTGAAATTTTAAAAATACTCACATATTAGAAATATTATAGAAAATATTTTTACACAAATGTTTTTGGTTGATTAATATTTATTAATCAATTGGTTACTTCTTAATTTTTTAATTTTTATAAATAGAAAATATTATTTCAAGATAACAACAAAATATATAAGAATTATCTTATTTTTTAAAATCTAACATTATTAGTATAAAATTCATTTTAATTATATAATATGTTATATATAAAAATTCATTAAGAATATAAAAGATATTAACCATTATAACTTTTAATTTGAGAATTCGAATGCGAAAAATTACTTCTCAAATAGTATTACTGATATCTACACTTCTCAACAAAATGAAAAGAATATCAGCAGTACTTGTCTACAAAAAGAAAAAGAAAAAGAAAACGTGCGTTTTCTTCACCATATATATGACTGCAAACTAGAAAGAAAAGAATGACTAAACGTGCTTCTTTTTTCACCACATATCCCAAACAGCCACAAAAATGATTTTGTTTTAAATTAGTCCACAAAATATGTTTTAGTCTTAAATTAGTGCACAAAAATTAAAATGACCAAAATAGATATATTTCTATAATATTATTCGAGAAATTATTTTTTTATATGGTGCGTTCATTTTAATTCTCACGGTGGTTTACTGCATTAATATCCTTAAATTTTGGTTCTAGAAGTACTTCAAACCCTAGACTAGTTTCGATTCTAAAATATAGTTTGGAATAAAAGTGTTTCAAGCCTACATAATTTTTCACTTAATGATAGAATAAAAATAGGTTTACTCTATAAATAGATCATAGTGAATGTATAATATAGTATAGATTTAAAAATCTGATTTTCTTAGTCTAACATGATATATTGAATTTTATATATATACGTATATTTTAAAAAATTTAACGTATATCATAAACAGAAAATATATGTTTTAGTTAAAACAATTATTTTTTTTAAGAAATGAAGGTACTTTAAATAAAGGGGAAAACATGTCTGAAAAAATATTTTTTTAATTAGCAATTTAATTAGCATACATGAGAATACGATAATAATTAATACATAATAATATACGATACTAGGGTCGGTCCAGGCTACGCTTGGGTTTTTTATTTAAATATTAATTATAATCATATATTTATGGTATTTTGATATATAAATATTATATAAATATAAGTAGCTAGATAATTATAAATTTATAAAATTATTTTTAATTCTTTATTGTTTTCTGTCTTATGAATTTCAATTAACTCAATTTCTTACAATAAAATTTTCTGTTGATTTATTTATTGAATGAAACTTGTGTAGCTTAAAATCATGCATGCATTTAAGCTGAATCGAATCTAAACTAAACCGAAGTAAATCCGGTTATGTTCTGTCATTTTTCTTTGAGACAAAAGGTTCAAAAGAAAAGATCCAATGGAAATTAAACGCATAGCTTTCTGTCTATTTCCTTTTAAGTTTAAAATCTGTATCTCATATCTCACCAACACTCATGTCTCTGTTCGTGTATGGCACTTCCATTCATGTTAATTCTCAATAACTAATTAAAAACGAAATAAAACCTTTGATTCCTTCCATTATCTTCTTATGATTCGTTCGGAGCAATCTTTGCTTTGATAATATCTATATTTCTTTAGACAAAAAAAAACTATATTTCTCTCTTGATCGAGTCATAGCGGGATTGAAAAACCGATCTGATTTACTTGCCACCGCTTAAACTGTGGAATGTTTTTATTAATTGGCTTGATTTTCTTTTTTAACCTCTTTAGTGTTGTTGCTCATCATCTTCGTCCTTCTGCCTCTTCACACTTTGCAAAACTCATCGCCAATAATTTTAAACTCTTGAATGTTATTGAGTTACCAGAGGTGGCGGCGAAATGAACTGTCACAGTTGATATCGCCTCCAACCAAGACGAAGTCAGTAGCATCAAGAAACTCACGGTACGCTTCTTCTTTTCCTTCTAGTTTCCAAAGTTTCAGTTTTTACATATGTTTTCATTATAGTGGCTATCTTTCTGTATTTGGGCAATATCACGGTGTGAACAAAAAGCCCACTAAAGTGTAAACAATTATGAAACGCAACAGCCCACATCGAAAGTTAATGAAACGATGAGTTTAAGGCAAAGAAGACAGGTGTCGCACTCACAATCAACAATTTTTTGACGTGACGTCATGTGAGAGAAACAAACATTTTTTTATATACATAGATATTTTACCTATTTGTTTACTATGATTATTTTGTTGATTATATTTATTGTTGGTTATAAATGTAAATTTTAATTTTAATATTTATATATATATAATAAATGAATTGTTTAAAATGATATTATAATGTTTTCTTACTTGTACCCACAATTTTATGTATACAAATCTCATTGGTTTCTTTTTATGTATATTCGACTGTAGTTATTCTTCCGAGTATAACTACTAATGCTCTGAATTTGAAATTAAGTAAAATTAAACTAATGTTGCTAATTGTATTTAGTTCACTTTATTGTCTTAGTTTTGTGAATATATTTATCAAATTTTTATAATTTGTTATATACAATTTTTAAGAAAATAGGAAAAATAAATTAATTGGTATCAAATAATATAAATGATATTACAAGAATAGAACTATATTTTTTACTGTGATTGTAGTTTGATCAAATAAAAATTAAAATAGTGTAACCAAATTATGTGATATCATATTTATCTAAATCTTTTATGTTATGAAATTAATATTAAATTAATAATTCAAAACTGTGTATGGCCAAATTGATGGAATCAAAATTCTTTGTTGTTGTTATTATTATGCTCTAAGTTTGATTATGCTTTCGTTAATACCCCAGGTTTTTCTATATATAGTGACAGTAATTGTGAATGTTGAAACCAACTTCTTTTACCAATAATACCTTTTGTTATCTATCTTCTTCAACTTTCAATCAACCACAACAATGGCAAACTATCATCCAGATTCCTTCACCACTTCCACTAAATCAAGTCTAATCAAAGAAGAAGGACGACTTGCTGATGCGAGCTTGCAAGCAGAGAGTCTCGTGAACACAGTGGCCTTCCTCATGGTTCTCAAAAGCGCCTTGGAGCTTGGCGTCATAGACACAATTGCGTCCGTAGAAGAAGGCGTGTGGCTCTCCTCTTCTGAGATTGCGTTTCGTCTCCCAACCAAACCAACCAACCCGGAGGCACTGGTTTTGTTGGAGCGGATGCTGGTTTTACTGGCCAGTCACTCACTTTTGAAGTACCTTATGGCTGGAGCGGGAGAAAACGGCCGAACCGGAAAAATGGAGAGGGTATATGCTGCTGAACCGGTTTGCATGTTTTTCTTGAACCGTGGAGATGGGTCGGGTTCTCTCGCGTCTCTTTTCATGGTGGCCCTAAGCGAAATCTTTTTCAAGAGTTGGTACGTACGCACTACTTCATTATTCACAGACAAGCCAAACAACTACTTAAAAAAAAAAAACTAGTTAAGCAAACCCTCTAGTATTACCGATTCACAAAAACAATAAGTTATGCATATGCCTCAAGGTCATTGAACAATTGTTAAGTAATCTTTAACAGGGCACATCTCAAAGATGTGATATTAAAAGGAGAAGATGCATTCACCTCTGCGCATGGCATGAAAATCTTTGAATACACTGCTTCAAACGAACCATACGATGAGTTATTTAACCGGGCAATGTCAGAATATTCTACACTGACCATGAAGAAAGTTCTAGAAGTTTATCGGGGATTCGAAGATGTAAACACTTTAGTTGATGTGGGAGGAGGAATTGGAACCATCATAGCTCTAGTGACTTCCAAGTATACTCATATTAAGGGCATCAATTTCGATATACCCTCGGTTTTAGCCCATCCTCCTATTTATCCAGGTATAACATTAAGGGCATCATCTTTAAAAAAAAAAACATTAAGGGCATCATTCATGAGTATTTAGGAGAGTTTCTCTTTATTAAGTTAATAAAACTAAACTGAAAATAATAAAAGTGAACAGAAATGAGAGAAAATTCTCTCAAATGAGAGATCCATAAAAATTTGTGAGAGGTTCATATGTAACTTGGCCTGCTTCTACTCGTCTAATTTCTTATTCATCTAAAATTTAATTATAATGTTAAATATCATATTATGAGAGACTTACCTAAGAGCTTAGACCAATGTGGATGCTCTAAGTGATAAAATTTAATAGTCGTACCTTGAAGTGCTAGCTAGTTTTGATAACCATCTCCTAATATTGTTATTTATGTATGTTTTGTTCAATTTTACTAAACATTGGTTACATACAGGAGTGGAGCATGTTTCAGGAGATATGTTTATAGAAATTCCAAAAGGGGATGCTATACTCTTAAAAGTAAATTCATATATACACTTATGGATTTCTTTTAAACAGATGGGTAATTCCATGGTAAAACATATGTTGACTACGAAATAAAATGGATAATGACAGTGTGTCCTACATGATTGGACCAATGAAGATTGTGTAAGAATTCTAAAAAACTGTTGGAGAAGTCTTTCTGAAAGAGGAAAAGTAATAATAGTTGACATGATTACGCCGATAAAACCAGAGATCAACGACATTTCTTCGAACATTGTGTTCGGCATGGACATGACTATGTTAACACAAAGTTCGGGTGGTCAGGAGAGGTCTTTCTCCCAGATCGAGACTCTAGCCTCTGATTCGGGCTTTCTTCGATGTGAAATCATATGTCATGCCAACTCACATTGCGTTATTGAGCTCCACAAGTAGATACGAAATGTTGCGAAAAGACGATCATCATCCGTTCATGTGGAGACTGTATGCACTAAAACCTGGTATTTCACATATTCAAAAATAAATGTTCCAGGCGCTTTATTTTAAATGTGTGTAACGTTTACCGTTTATGTAGTGGGTTATTTTCAGTTTTCAAGATCAGGGTGGTTGTTTTTTCCGACTAAAAACTTCTATTTTTATGTAGACTTCAATTGGTGGTGACCACATTTTAAGAAAATAATGATGATGAATTTGTTTCCTCAAAAATTGATACCAATTAAGTTGAAATTTTTGCCAGATTAAATATTTCTAAAGATGGATGTTCCATGATCATAACTTGGAAGAAATGTGCTATTTTAGTGAAATCAACCATACACTCTACCAATTTATTGAGCTGTCACTCTGGACAAAGATATATAACACAGATCCAACAAAGGCAGGAAGGCACAAAGTTTGCCTCCTTGTAAGCTACTTGCTTGCTTAACCTACTTTTCTAATCAGGCCATTTTGTTATCGTATGGTAAGCAGAAGCAAAGAGTCAGTATAAGTATAAAGCACCAAGCGTTTTTCATGTTACCATTAATACAAAATTATACTATGCAATGGTTAAGAGTAAGACATTCACCGGAGTCTATATAAATGTCTTAACAACACATTAAAAAAAAAACAAAATAGGTATTGCATTCTAATAACATAAATTTAAAAAGAAGAAATAAAAAAACAGAAAAGCGAAGCTGGTTTACCATATAATTACTCTCTCAACCACCCTGTCAAACAAAAGTATATGCTTCTTACAATTCAAACTCGTCTTCGAGCTTCAGCGCCTCAGCCGCAGCCTCTTCCTCATCATCATCAACAACAAAGTAAGGGTTATGCACCTCAGGCCTGAACTTATACCCAGTGAAAACATAAAACGCCAAAGTAGCCAACTCGCTGGCCACAACACTAGTCCACATATATTTGTAAGAGGTAATAGTCTCCAGCGCATAGACAACAACTCGCGTAAAGTAGATATAGCAGATAACCACAATGTAGTAGTGCCTAAACAGAGTCAACTTAACCAAGTTCACAGCAGCCTTCCCATCAGTCTTAGCCGCCTCACGCAAGTTTTTAATAGACCAAACAATGGGAAACAAAACAGCGCAGCAACAAACCACATCGACCAGCAAAAAGATCTGTTTCCAAGTGGCCCAGTCTTGCCCATACGGTCCCGTCTCATCGATAACCACCTGCGCGAAGTTAGCAACGACCTGGAGTGGTATGACGATCATCAACACTTTCTTTTCCTTGTCCTGCAAGTAAGGCTTCAAGAAGGACCACCCCGTCCCGATCAAAACGATCAGAGTAAAAAGAGTGATCCCCTTGAGGAAGTTGAAGATGTAGAACAACACATCCCATCCATGCGCGTTTCCAGTTTTCTTGATGTAAGACTTATCCTCCGCCTCGCATAATAAGTTCGAAGCCTTCAAAACGACGACGCCGAGCATGAAGAAATGGATCGCGAAGACCGTGCGCCGTTTCCTGTAGAGGACGTAGATCCACGTGGCGGCGAGGGAGAAGTAGATGATCGAGAAGAGGAAGTAGACCTTGGGGAGCACGGTTCTCCCGGCGGAGAGGTAATCGCGTCCGCCGTTTTTGCCTTCGAGGTTGTACATGGCGGATCTGACGTCCATGGTGACTTTCCCCTGCTGGAGGCAGTTGGCGAAGACGAGGGAGTACTGATCGGCGTCGTTCTCGGAGAAGACGGTGGAGAAGCTCGTGTTCTTGTTGAGTTTGTTGAAGGTGAACACGTGCTTGACGAGATCTGATTGGAGAGCGCACGTGATCTCCTCCTCCTCGAGCTGCTGGATCACGTGCACCCAGGCGTCGCGCGTGCAGAGGAAGAAGCCGACCTTGGAGAGGTCGAGGTCCGGGTTGGTGTTGGAGAGGGAGATCTTCGAGGCGTCGAGCTCGAGGCGGCCTGTGTGTGTGAATCCGAACTCGTCCAGGGGGATGATGGACCGGTCATCGGATCGGATCTCGGATTTGCGGATCTCGGCGAAGGAGGTGGTGATTGAGAGGAAGACGACGAGGATCCATAAGGAACGAGAAGAGAGATCCATGGAGGTTAGGGTTCCGTCGTTTAATTTGATTTGATTCGAGTCGCGGAGAGGAGAGGAGAGAGATCTCTGATACAATTGTGTTCTTCGAGAGCTCTGTTATGATCTAGGCCGTTAGTTTATAGATGTGATTCATGAGAGCCAACGAGAACCGTACGATCTACGCATGTTAATTGGATCTTGTTATCGTTGACCATGTACTGGTTCGGTTCTAGATTCTGATCGGTTTGGCCTATCAAACCATTCATTACGACTTTACTGATCAAAAATTTATGTATTTCGAAAGTTATTATAATTAAATTAAGTTTGAGTTTAGCTAAGGCTTTGTCATGTACCTGTGATGTAAATTGGTTGCGGTAGGTTGAATTTAAGTAGGAAGGATCCTAACCGATGAAGTTGCGTGTTGAAGGGAACGTTTTGGTGAGGCGTCGTTGGGATTCTTGGTGCATATTTGCCCCACGGAGTGGTGTATGGAGACATACATGTTGTCTGAACTGTAGTGTTGACATGTAACCCGCAGGCTCTGTGTATACCTTAGGCATAATCTGATCTACATACACATAAGACTTCATTAAGTTCATATTGTAAATGGATATGCGTGTCACCAACTAGGTCCAAATTCGGGAATGTGCGTGTGTGAATTGTAGACGAGGAGAAGAACACGATAATTTACATCTATCTGATGTTTTAAGCTTTTAATGTATTCCAAGAAGCGCATAAGAAAGTCTAAACTGTATCCGATTCTACTACTCCATATGAGTGAGGTACAAATCAGACGGCGTCTTCTTGGCGTTGGAACTGAACAAATTTAGAGCGGATGTGAGGAGGGATACGAACAGGACGGTACTTGTTGTCAAGCCATACAGCTACTCCTTTTGCTTGTAAGACATGCTGCTTTTTTTGTATACATATATCAAATGATTCCAAATCAGTAGACAACATTTAAAGAACAATGAACACAAAAAGGCTTAGTGAGAAGTTAACCTCTAGATTTGGAAATTTGAAGATGAAATGATCAAAGTAAATACGCGCAGCAGATGACCCGGATACCCTCGTTTTCACCACAAACCTGTCTCCGCTCTGTTCTCAAACCTCAAAGCAAATGAAATGAGTTACATAGAATATAACAGCACTGAGATAGTAAAATGTGAGGAATGTTCAAAGAGGAGAAGAGGAGATTACGCGTAAAGGTGCAAGAAACTTTATAGTCAACTCAGAAATAGCTAAGGATTGGCCAGAACGTGCGACTTCATCACAGTTGATACCGATACTCTCCAGAAACTCGTGTCGGCCTTTAGTAAGAAAAGATGTACACAAGAAACAAGAGTTAGTAAGAACAAGGTAGTTACAGAACCATTATCATCCACTTCATATTGAGTTAAGAACTATATGTTATTGATAACTTCCTAAGCCCAAAAACTAATCAATATGAAGCCCGCAAAATCCACGTTTTCTTACCATTTAATGCGTCCCGGGTGGCTGGACTCGAACGCAAGTGGCGGTACTCACAGCTGTGAGCCCTTAACCACAAGAGCTGGAGGTTCGGTTCAATACACTTGTTGATATAAGAAATGTTCGAAAGAAGCAAGCAAGCAAGCAATATTGTTACCGTGTTGGCAGTAGTTAGCGTAGACAGCATTGTTGACAACGCCAAACTGATCCAATTCATAATCACGAACTTTGAGCTCTACCTCGTGGAACCCGCCCATTCTGCTAAACAACACTTTGGATCAGAAAAAAAAGTATTTACATCACTGAACTCTTATGTGCCTTTAAGTGTAGCCTTGGAAACATCGCAGTTCCGATACAATTTCGAGAAAATAACGCAGCAAGCCCCAAAAAAAAAGCGAAAAACTGGAACTGGGGAGATCCAAATTTACCCTTTGCCCCCTTTGAGATCGATAATTGCGAGAGGTTTGATGGGTTTTGAGCTCCGGAGAGGCAGAGAAAGGGATCGCCTTGACGAACAAGGGAACATCACCGGCCGGTTAAGTGGATTGGGAGGTGATGCCGTCATAGGCGCAGCCGGAGCCGCCGCGCCGGTAAACTTAAACATTGCAAATGTGAATTTTTACTTTTGGAGTGACGATTCGACAAATGTGTTGATGAGGTTAGGTTCGGTGTGAGGAGCTTTTAGTTGGGGAAAACGGTTTTTGTTGTGAAAATTGGTTTCAGTTTGAAATGGTAAACCACTGAAGCATTTAAATAATCAAATTGGTTTAACTGCACATTTTTATCATTTCGTATCAAAAAAAAAACTGCACATTTTTAATTTGGTTTACTGAGATTTTAGAGTTTGTAAACCTTTAAATTAGCCAAATCTTATTAGCAATACTAATTTTTCATAAAAATAGCTCGAAATGATAAAAAATCACTAGACATAAAAAAACTAAATTCTTATTAATAAATAATAAATTTTATATAGATATATATATATTCTTTAAAATAGATATTAAAAAAAAATGTATATATGTTATACTAGATAGTTTTGATAAATATAATTTTGTGATTTTAACATTTGTCTACTAACAATTTGTTTTGGTGCTGTATGAAGAATATTGAAGATATTTCAATTTGATAAAAAAATTAATAATTGTTTATAATTTAATAGCATAAAATTTATGTTCATGAACAGTTCTGTTTATAAATACCTTTTTAATATGATATATTCATTAAGAAAATGAGTGATATCTGGTAAAGATATGATTACATTAATGTTACAGATTCGTTAGATACCTGAAGAGGAACGAGGGGAAGAAGTAACATTTGTTTCCACGTGAACCCAATTGGTTTCACACATGATTCAACTCCTTAACCGAAATAGATCACGTATCTACAATCTATAATCTAATCATTTCTCACATCTGAACTTCAAAGGCTTTTCACACCAGCACACACATCAAATCTCCGGATTTACTTCCTTATACGTCTCATTATTCTTCATCACCACACCATTATATATACACAAGAGCCAAATGAAAACTCAACCAATCTCCCAAAGTACATTTCAAAGAACTCTTAAATGGCAAACCAAATATGGTTACTACATGTAATGATGATCATCACTGCTTTGTTTCTCTACTCAGCACCTAACGTCCATGGCTGGGGAATTGAAGGTCACACCATCGTCTGTAAAATCGCTCAGGTTTTTTATTCTTATTAGTCTTTGTCTTTCGGCTAATTATCAAAATATGTGTGTAATCACTAATAAGCGAGGATAAGAACAGGCTAGGTTGGATGACGCTGCAGCCAAGGCAGTGAAAGAGCTGTTACCTGAATCTGCACAAGGAGATCTGTCAAGCTTGTGTGTTTGGGCTGACCATGTCAAGTTCAGATATCATTGGTCTTCTCCTCTCCACTACATCAACACTCCTGATGTTTGTTCCTACCAATACAACAGTGAGTTTTTTTTCCATAATCAGCAAAACATAAAAGTGAGAAGATTTTCAACCACGTTTTCTTATGGGGTTTTGTTTGTTTTGGGGTCTTAAAGGGGACTGCAAGGACGAAGATGGAGTGAAAGGAAGATGCGTTGCAGGAGCCATCTACAATTACACCACACAGCTTCTTACCTACAACACTGCAGCTGCATCTAAGCCACAATGTACCTTCAAAACTTATCCACACCAGTTCCTTCATCTTCCATCTCCCTCACATGTTCTCTTCTTTTTTCTTGTTTTTAGACAACTTAACAGAGGCCCTGCTCTTCCTGTCTCATTTCATGGGTGACATCCATCAGGTATAAATCATAAGCTCGAACCTTATATCTGGGGTATGTCTAAATAGCATAGTTGTATAATATGCACAGCCTCTACACGTGGGTTTTGCTTCGGACAAAGGAGGTAACACCATCGAAGTGCATTGGTACACGAGAAAAGCTAACCTTCACCATGTAAGAAAACAAAATTAAATAGAAAAAGTCTGACAAAGGCCTATACAAAGTTGAACATTAGATATCATACTACAAAGCTCTAATCTTTGTATTCACACAGATTTGGGATTCCAGCATTATTGAGACCGCTGAAGCAGATCTCTATAACTCCGAGCTAGATGGAATGGTGGATGCAATCAACAAGAATATCACGGTACTCATAAATGGATAAGATTGCTGTTTATCTGTATAGCTCAAGGCGTTTCTTACTCTGTTGATCACATACTCAATGAAATGCAGACAGAATGGGCAGATCAAGTCAATAGGTGGGAGATTTGCACAAGGAAGACAGCATGCCCAGACATGTAAGTCAGATACAAACATTACAGTACCTTTGTTCTTCAAGTCGGAAAGAAACCAGATGTTAACTTCCACTTGCTTTCTTCTGCAGCTATGCATCCGAAGGGATTAAAGCAGCTTGTGACTGGGCATACAAAGGGGTAACTGAAGGAGATACTCTAGAAGGTAAAGAATCCACTAACCAAATATAACACTACTGATGATTCACAAAGTAAAGAAGCAAACAAGAACATAACAATGTCATTCTTCACAGATGAATACTTCTATTCACGGCTACCGGTAGTGTATCAGCGCTTAGCACAGGGAGGGGTGAGACTAGCAGCTACACTAAACAGGATTTTTGGTGGAAGAAGCTGAGTTTATTAGCATGTGATTGTTACTAAGTACCGTTTCCTGTCTGATTATAAATCTACCTATTGGAACAACAAAAGAAGAGCACAGCAAAGCTCGCTATTTATCAAACTAATAATATATTTATTTCCATTCAAACAGTAGTATACAAGCAAAGCATTATTATCAATATGTTTACACAACACACATACAGCAAGCGAGGCTGTTCTCAAACTCTTCAAGCCTTTGTCCTGACCACAAGAACTGGGCACTTAGCCTTGTTGACACAGTAATTGCTAACACTCCCAAGGAAAGTCCTGTCCACACATACAAACACACATCATCATCTTCCAAAAGCTTAAACTTTCAAGAATCATCTTAATGTTCTTTCTTATACACACCTTTCTAGAGCCCCTTTGCCATGGCTACCAACGATAAGCAAATCAACACCAAGCTTCTCAACAGCATCACATATCGCTTCTTTAGGGTTTCCAAACTCCATCACCTTCTTTGGGGTAACCTGTCACACAATTAAGCCAGATACTTTATGTGACCTCCTATACAAACAAAGAGATATATCTAATACAGAGAGTGGTGAACACAAACCCCACTCTCAGCGCAAATCTTGGTCCCATCCTCAATCCGATTCAACGCTGCGTTTTTGTAGTTCTGTTGCATTGAGTTTATCAGCTCTATCGCTGCAAAAAACAGAAGAGAACACTCAGCTTGTGCACGGCACGTGCGTGTGTGTATCCGATACATTCATAAACAACAAATTAAATAGCCGAGATCGATCGCCAAGAAAAGGAAACGGAAACAGAAGATCGCCAAGAATACTAACGAGCGGCGCCATAAGAGGAAGCGTATACGGAGCTGAGATCGAGCTGAGGCTGAGCGGTGAAGAGGATGATCTCGGAATCGGCGAGGCTGTCTTTGAGATAGGAGAGCATCCATCGTAGAGCGTGTTTACTGCAATCGCTATCGTCGATCGCCACCATCACTTGCTTCTTCCCGCTTTTCTCTTCCGCCATGGTTTCTTCCAAGTGATCGATCGCCAGATGAGTTTGACTACAGTGTGAGTTATTTCAGAGAGAGAGAGAGAAGAAAGAAGGGAACGTGGAAGCACGTGGTGATGACGTGTCGATCTACAAAGAAGCCCACGTGACTCTTCTGGAGACTCCTGTTAAATGGGCCTGGCCCAAACTTTGTGTTTCTAGCACCAGGTCCATACAAAAAATATCAATGAACAAATTAATTATTTCTCATTTTGGTTTCATCTTCTTCGTCTTCCATCAACGCTCCTCTCTCTCTAATCGAATTGAAGTTCTACGCCAGAGTACGATTATAACCTTCGATGATTGCTTATTCCTTATATATGCTTGATTTGCTCTTGTGTTGTCCCGTTAGGGTTTTCAATTATCGATTGGAATTTTTGTTGGCAGGAGGAAGAAAATGGTTTCTGGATTAATCAACGAGAACCCGATCGTTTACGAGATTAAAGAGCGTCGTGATGTTCGTGCTTATTCCAGCAATACCGATGAGCTTTCAGTAGATGCAATCGACCAGCTCGAAGTTTTCGATATCCTTTTTGTTCGGTTGTCTAATAGCAAAGCTTTATGTAGAACTAAAATTGGGATCGTTTTAGTTATACTTAACATTTGTTCAGCACATCATATAAGAGATATAAAAGATCCAGAGCATCCTTATTCTCTGGAACAGCTCAAAGTCCTCACAGAAGATTCTGTTGAAGTGGATGATACCAAGAGTCATGTTAGGTTGGTTACAAGAACGAACCTTTTTCCTGATTTGGTTTAGCCAGTTTGTGCTGAGCTCTTTTTTTTTTCAGGGTTACATTCACTCCAACGGTGGAACATTGTAGCATGGCGACCATTATCGGTCTCTGTGTCCGCGTCAAGCTTATGCGTAGCCTTCCTTCTCGTTACAAGGTACATGCTTCTCCTTATTTTTGAGTGTTTTGGAGATGATCTTTTGATCACATTTTATCACTTATGCATTTACTGAGAATGGTTTCAACATCTGTTATTGTGGCAATGAACCTTTGCGATTGTTCTGATGATTGCTAAGAGAATATAGCTTGAACCTCTGGTATATGCTATGGGTAGAGTGCCTTATAAATTCACACACAATGGTCGATGTTTTATGTGCCTCAATCCTTTGAAACTATTCTTTTTTTATTTTCCAGATAGATATAAGGGTAGCACCCGGTACTCATGCAACTGAGGCTGCAGGTATGTCATTTTTTCTATATCCTTTGTCTGCGTCTTTGATTGTTTTTTTATTCAATCGACCTTAGAGTAACAGAGCAAGTTTCAGTTGATTCTAGGAATAGCAAATGAAACATGAATTCGCACTTGATGCGGCAAAAGAGTAGATTCATATTCTGTTTGAAACCCCATTAGCACAAGTGCGCTTGGTTATAGATCTTATGGTTTCTTCCTTTGAAATGCAGTCAACAAACAACTAAACGACAAAGAGCGAGTGGCGGCTGCACTAGAGAATCCAAACCTTGTAGAGATGGTCGATGAGTGTCTATCTCCATCATTTGAATGATGCCTTGATGCTCTCAAGATACACTATCAATATATGTCTCTGCTTTGTCTGCGAATATTTTGATCAGCTACAACTTACTTTGTGTTTAGTGAAAGACTGAGAATATTATCCACGGAATTAGGTATTTGATTTGATCCTCTACATCTCAGAAAGGATTATTTCAGATACTCGACGTCTCTTTGATTGTTCCATTTGTTTCTCTGTATAATCACAGCTCAACTTGTTGCACACTTGTTCTTTCACGCATTTGTTCCGTTTGTTGCTTGTGTAATGTTATAACTCGAATTTGTCAGATTCAGATCAATTAGGTTAAATCAATCATATTGATTGATGCCATCTTAACCGAACCAAGGTTTGAGGATTTTGGTTCTGGTTCGGTTCATTGTGTTGAATTGATTGTCAGAATTTTTTTAAAGTAAAACCTAAAAATTGTGATAAACAATCCAAACCTAACATTTGAATTTTCAATTAATTTTGGAAGAACTGGAATGATCCAAAAACTGAAAAAACCAAACCGATTAAAACCAAACTGGACTCTCCAAAATTGAACTCTTAACCATACATATAGACAAAAATGATTGTCACTAAATAGGACTATCAAAATGGTATTGTTGACTGTGTAGTAAAATGGTAATGTAGGCGTGGACACGAATCGGATATCCGAGTTTTTGAAGGTATTTGTGATTTGCTTCGTATGCCACGGATATCCAATTTTTCGATTTGCTTTGCTTCGGAAAAATATGGATATTCGAAAAAATGGATATCTGAAAAATAAATAGATGTTTGCGGATATTTACGAATATTTACGGATATCTCATATGTTTTGATTAATGCAAATAATCTTAAAATTTTGATACAAATTTGTTTTGTAAAATATTTTTTTTGCATGATATATAAGATAAAAAAAAAAAATAGTGAATCTACATATTTTATAAATTTTTTAAACTTAGTTAACAATTATAATAAGACAAAACTTAAGAAAAAAATTATAATTGTCATAAATTTATTCATTTCCTTTTATATAATATTTTTATATAAATAATAATGTGAATAGAATTTATCAAATCATATGTTAGAATAACAATTATATAATTTTATACATTTAAAACTTTAAATATAATCAAGATATATATGTATTTATATATTACCGGATCGGATATCCGCTTTCCAAAATTTTAATATTTGTGATTTGCTTCGATTTTAACGGATGTTGATTTTTAGTATTTGCTTTGCTTCTAAGGTTTACGGATATCCGGAATTTTTGAATCGAATCGAAACGAATATCAAATCGAATCAAATTTAACGGATAAAATGTTCGGTTCTATGGTAATGTGGACACACATGTCAAATCATACATTATTTTCTTTATCCCTGGTCATAAGGCTTTATTTTACATTTTAGGGGTGAGTTATCATATCAATCATCTTCAAAAGATTGGTTTAAACAGTAACTGAGGTATTATTACTTAGCGATACCATTTATATATTTTAATACATGCACATAGAAATTTTTGACTTCTCAGTTTAAAGCGACACCGACCCTTTCCTTATTTTCCCAAAATTATTATTTGTTTAACAAAATCGTTAATAGAATATAATTTGAGCTTGAAGTTTACTGACGAATGAAAACTTAGGAAGACTCTTTGAATATTCAAAGTTTGAAGGGATATATGCTATTCGAGAAACAGGATAATTAGCTGGCTTCTAGAAATTGGCGTTAACAAAATTAGCTGTCTTTTAGCTTTACCATTCACAACACTGATGCAACATTCTATAGGATTTGTGTAATTCATTAGGTAATGATACGGTTTATCAAAACATCAGTACAAAATTGGTGATGTGACCCAGAAAGTATTATGTTTGTTTAAGAGTAAATGAATATATGTTTTACTGAATTATTATCACTAAAATTGTAAAACTAAAAAAAATATTCAGAATCAAAAATTAATTTGTTTTCTTAATATATAAAACTGAAAATCTATTATTTTTAAAAACAGAGAGTATAAACTAGGCCTAATCTTAAAATTGAGGAAATATATCATCGTAGTATTCAAAGTTGGGGATGTAAGAATTAAATAAATTCTCTGGTATGATGTAAGGAAATATTAATCATGAGCTACTATTGCAAACTTCTCAAGTAAAGTTGATTTATTTAAGAATTTAAACCAGTGTTCTAAAACGCGCTAGACGTTCAATACGCGTTAGATGACTGTATAGCGGCTAGTCGTATAGGCGGACGCCTAAACGAGGTATATATCAATATATATTTTTACACGAAATATAAGTATAAAATTAATATATATACATTATTTAAAAAAAAAAAACTGAACATATATATATTTTAAATCCAATTTTATGTATAAGTAATTAGTTTAACATATATAAATAGTTTTAAATTATAAAAATAAAAGGTATTTCAAATATATATAGATGATAAATTTAAAATGATTTTGCAACAATTACACTAATATCTATAATCATATAAATACATAAAATAAGTAAAAATAATATAAATAATAACATTAATAAAATATAATAATAATATTAATAGCTTATTTTTTGAATATTAATGCTTAAAATCCGTCTAGGCGTCCGCGTAGACCGCATAATGTCTGCCTAAACGCTGTTATTCGCCTGAATTATAGAAATCCGCATAAAATATTGTATAACATAAAACCAGTACTAACGGTTGGCTACCGTATAGCCCCTAAACACCGCTTATACGGACGCATACGCCCGTATTTTAGAACACTGATTTAAACGGTACCTCTTCATATATATTCTTTCCACGTGAATATCTAATCCATATAGTCACCAAATTCTATTCCTTTTTCCAACATCAAATGAAACTGTATCGATACATTCTATTATTCTATGTTTATCATCAAACATATACAGTAGAACCTATATGAATTAATACTCGATAAATTAATAATCTTTATAAATTAATAAATTTTGTCGGTCTCAACTTGGACCGGTTCAAAATTTGACATAAATCAATAAAATGATAAGATAATAATTTTTAAAAAAAATTTATGTAAATATATGGTCCCATTATAATTATAAATTAATAATTTATATGTAACATATTTTATATAAGTAAAAAACTATTATTATACTGTTTGTTTTATATTCACAATGAAATTATCTTTATATTTCTTTAACACTTAATATATTTTGATGAGATTTAGTAATATTATATCTAAAATCACATTTAAGTTATATGCAATATATATTATATACACCAAATAATATAATAAAAGTAATATAAATGTCAAATTTTAAAAATAACAATTAATTTTTATACACTAAACTCAAATATTTTTTATCTTAGAATAAATATATCTTAAAATAAAAAATCTAAATAAATAAATTTTTGTAAATTAATATCTCTATAAATTAATAAAATTTGAAAATTTCAACATTATTAATTTATAGAGGTTTTACCGTAGTTACATTATTATTAACTGCATAAAACACCACCAATATTCGTTACCAAACACCACCAGTACAGTATATTTTCGACTATCCATATATCATTGTATTCTTCTTCTTCTTTTTTTTGTGCACACATTGGATTGTATTCTTCTTTTAAATTCCGTTTTATTTAACAACAATGGAGTCTCCTTTATGAGTTAAACAGAGAAGCTAATTAAGGAATATATTTAAATGAAGTTGAAAACGTGTCAGTTAAACTCGGCTAAAGTAAGAACACTTTCCAATACCACCAGTCTATAAATTCCCAAGAACCTGTGGATTCACTTTCACTTCTCAAAGCACTAAAAGCCTCTCTCTCTCTTTTCTCTTTCTCTCTACACAGTTATGCATGCATAGCTCTTACAAACACAAAATATAGAACTCATAAATAGGATTTGATAGGAAATTGATAGGTTATAATGGAAAATTCAATGAAGAATAAGAGCTTCAAAGAAAGTGAAGAAGCAAAGCTCAGAAGAGGGCCTTGGACTCTTGAAGAAGACACACTTCTCACCACTTACATTCTCCATAACGGTGAAGGACGTTGGAATCTCGCTGCCAAATGTGCTGGTAATTAACTAAAACTACAATTTTGAAATTTACTATTTGAAAATTTACAATATAAATCACTTTCTTTATCTTCCTGAAAAAAATGAAATCAGGGCTGAAGAGAACCGGTAAAAGTTGTAGATTGAGATGGTTGAATTACTTGAAACCTGACATCAGACGAGGGAATCTAACTCCCCAAGAACAGCTGTTGATCCTCGAGCTCCACTCTAAATGGGGTAATAGGTGCGTTACTATCGAAACTTATCACCACTCCTTTGGCTTTATAGTACCATATAGTTCCCGACCATTAAACATAATCTATTAACTTGTGTCTTAATTAAGGTGGTCCAAGATTGCACAGTACTTGCCAGGAAGAACGGACAACGAGATCAAGAATTATTGGAGAACGAGAGTTCAGAAGCAAGCTCGACAGCTCAACATCGAATCTAATAGCGACAAGTTCTTTGACGCTGTTCGTAGTTTCTGGGTCCCTAGATTGATCGAGAAGATGGAGCAGAACTCATCCACTACTTATGCTTGTCCCCAAAACAACAACAACAACAACAATAACAATAGTTCTCTTCTGCCTCCTTCTCAAACATTCGAGTCCATGAGTACACAAACATATCAAGATTTGTCGGGTCTGAGCAACATGGATGGTTCTTCTTCGAGCTCTGCTTTCATGCCTGATCTCATGACAGTTCCACACTTTATGGATCCCAACACCATCATCGATGGTTCGATGTGTTACCATGAAGACAATGCTCAAGAGCTCAGCGGGTATATTCTTGGGACGGAGGAATACTATTACATGGAAAATTCAGACATATCAACAGAATGCCAGGTGGCCGAAGCGTACGAGAATGTCACACAAGATCCCATGTGGAATATGGATGACATTTGGCAGTTTAGGGAGTGATTAAGTCGGTCAAAAGATGCTTAGGGTGGAGCCCACACTACCATGGTTTTATTTCGTATACTAAAGTAATATATTTTCATTTTAGTTCATGAGCAAATGTTGTTAAACATATATTTATAAATGATTGTTTTTTCTTTTGCTAAAAATTATAAATGATTGTTTGCTGTGAGTCTTTCAATTCCTGTTAGATTTGTATTAAGTTTGTTTGCTAATATAAATATTAAGCCGATTTGTTCATACTATATGTACGGACATACTTGTTTCCTCAGTATACATGCACTAATCAATCATGTCAAGTTTAACATGACTAATTAAGCTTGAGGGTAAATAGAATAGTCTCTTGTCGTGATTCTTTAGACTTATCTGGATCTTAGTGAAAGGATAACATATCTAGGTCTTACCTCAACAAGTGAAAGAATCCAAAAGCTGGGAGTGATTATCCAATTTCTTTTTAAAATTATGGGGGCCGGATAGATGATAATTCAAGGACATAATGATATGTCTCTTCACCAAAATTTATGTCTTATTTGGAAGATTTATAAGTGTAAAGTTGACGATATTACAGGAGAGTTTGATTGACATATATCGTTTCTGTGGAATCAAAGAAAAGGTTAAATGAAGTACTGATTGTTACATTTGATAAGATGCACATTAAGACATGTGTTGATATACAAGAGATCATTAACATGATGGATTTGGATTGCACTCATTAACTTGTTCTAGTCAATAATTTTTTTAAAAAAATAATGTCTTTAAAAAAAAAACAATGTCTATATTTTGAAAATTACTCTTGCTTATGTGCACCAGCATGTGTAAGTTCTTTTTTTTTTCTGAACACATCCAATGTAAGCTTAATATACTCTCCGTTTCTGAATAAGTGTCACTTTGACACTTTTCACACAAATTAAAAAAGTACCGGAAATATATGTAAGTTATTATTAATTACATCTTTCTGATCAATAGTATTTGAGATAAATAAAATTATTTATAAAACCAATGCAGTTTGCAATTAATTTTCAGGTGAAAGTAAGTATAATTTACATTGAAATTATAAAGTGACACTTTTTGTGTAACAAAAAAAAACTAAAATGATATTTATTATGAAACAGACGGAGTATATAGGATAATAAAGACAAAGCACCCATTAGTTATTTATTATTATTACTATCCCAAAAGAGCTTCAACCAAAATGATAGAGAAAGGTGGCTTTGGAGAAGTCTTGCTAAAGAGATCAAATTATTGGAGGTCACTGCAAAAGCCTTTCATAAGTATATATGGAAACTCCACAATAATTTGAACCCAAAGATACCACTAAAAGTTGGAACAAACATTGATGCACTTTTGAGAGGTCGAGAACGAAACACCACACAGTACATTTGTATGCAATTGATTATCTATTTCATTTTCATTGTAACTATTTGGAATAACCCAAATGTTAGAAAAAAAAAACTATTTGGAATAATATACGGATTTTCTTGAATGTAAACTGAGTATTTTGAATTAAAAAAAAAGTAAGTTTAATATTGATATTGTCGAATCAAGAAACGTAGATGCTACGCAACGAATATAAATTTCATATTATGTCGGCTAGAATGGTTTAGAATCTAAACTGGTACTAACCTCAAATATAACTCATTAGGGGTTGTTAAACTTGAGAAAAGACATGAGTAAAGTGGAGCCAGTATACTGTATAGGTCAAAGTTCATTAAGGGGATATTAATGTGTGTATGGTTAGTATGAAAGACTAGAGAGGTCAAAGTTCAAGAGAACTGTTTGAAGAAGATACACCAACATAAGACTAGTGACCAGCTGTTTTGGTTCATGAAACAAGACATATTTACAACAAAAGTTATGATCATGTCTCAAATCAAACAGTGTTATATTGGCACCAAATCCTACAACCACACGTTAAATGTTATATGTAAAACCCGTATGTTACTCCAACTTATGTGTTCATTTTCCTGTCCCGTGTTTCCGAGTTCACATTCTTCGAACAAAATCAAATCATCACTTCCGTAACTATTTTTATTCAAAATCAAATTTAGTCAAACCTAAGACATGAATAGTGAACCAACCTTATATCTAACATATCGAATTAACCTTATATATAACATAGTGGCACGTGCATTTTTGAAGATTTACAAGATTCAAATATATAACCAACTCATGAACTGAGTACAATATTATAAAATGTATGCAATAGTCCAAGAAAGAAAAAGTTTTTTTGCCAATCAGACCAATATTTTGGGAGGCTAATATATTGTTTTAGGTTTAGTTATTTAGATATATCAAATCATGTGAAAATTATACTGTCCCATCTCAAAAAATCTAAAACGAATATAAGAAGATAAGTGCTACTGATACCATATGCACTAACACACATGTAGAGCATAGAAACGAACCTAGTGAAAGAGTACTATTATAATGTGAGCAGTACTATCCATTTATCCTTAACTTCCAAAAGCAAAAGAGCACCTTATTCCATCCTAAATCAGCAATATTTCAATGTGCTTTTCTGATTCTCTATGGCATATTCATATACAAAAAGGAATCCAGATTCGTCGAACCAATTATTAAACCTTTTGAGTAATGTACATTAAATTATGCGAAGACAAAGCATAATAGAAAGAAATGGAGGTAGCATATATAACAACAATCTCTTTCAATGGTTTTGAGTCAATCAAAATCAAATGCGTGAATAGACTAAACTCTCTTTTAGTCTCTCTACCACAAAGCTTTCGGCCACTTTGTAGGACAGTAACTATCAACGTCACACTATTGTAAGTCGCAGATAGAGAAAGAGATATCCAATGGTTATTGTTCGAATATGTTGACGAGCTTACATTGTTGACTAAAGACTTTCAACGTACTTCAGTTCAAGATGACATAAAAACAGAGATTTTGTTGTGTTACGTGTGTATCAAGTCAAGGGATTTTGACATTTGTTATCACATCTTAGCTTTACCATAGCTGTCTCTCACTGTGGCTAACCAGTTAAAACACTAAATTTTCCGAGGTATAGTCTTTGATCAAAAAAAAAAAAAAAAAAGTCTTTGTCAACTGCAAAATAACCTGTTACGCAGCACCTGTTTTTTCGTCTGTCTCTTCATTGGGATAAATGAAAAAGGAGACACTGGGGATGTTTGACGTTTAGCTTCTCAAACTAGAATTTGTCTCCAAACGCAGCGTCTTTAAGGGGTTGGTAGAGCAAAAGCATCTAAAACTACCACTTTGGAGCTTCTGTTGGGTTCTGTTGTTACATAATTAAGACAATAGCCGGTTACTAGACAACTCTGCCAATGATCCAAAAAACAAGAAAATAACCTAGAAAGCATCAAAGCACATACCTCTTTGTTGTGAACAGCCACAAATTAATCAAGAAGACAATAGAAAACAAAACGTATTGAGGCAAATACCCGTTTAGGATTTCTTATTATTTTGTGAATGAATAATCTTACAACCCTTAGACTCATATTTATAGTAGCCTCAAAACCTGATTTCCTTTATCATTTAGGAATGCATACTTATCTAGAAAAAATAAATTTCCTAAACCTACAAAAGACATACCGTACATTTTACTGGTGCACAGAGATTTAAGACACAGACGCAACATTCTTGATTTAATATGTTCGTCAGAAAAAAAAGACAAGCTAAATCATCATTCTGCTGCAGTGAAGAATCCTCTATCAGATAAAAACTAGTTCTGTTTAACCTGGTGATCTACATATGCATGGCCTCTCCGGCTCTCCCTCCGGATCAACGGCTCCCTTGTATTTACTACACATGAACGCAAAACTGTGCGTAAAACTGATGGAAAATAATATATAGTGTCATGCAATGACAAGGTTACAACATCATCGCTGGTGTCAAATTTCGTCCATCAAGATACCCAAAATTCAATGTATACATATTAATATCTTTCATTTTTTACTATTCAAATGTAAACAACAATTTATCACCACCTTATAAGTCATAACTATGATGTAAAATGGGCTCGACTTAACGTGGTTAATCCAACCCTCTATCAAATTTGTTACCCATAAACCTTTAGTTTTGTAAGAGAGATAAAAAATGGATCAGACTCTTGGGCTTAACAAGTTTTGGTGTCCTTCACTTTTCTCACATAAATTCATCTAAAGATAAGCGAAGAAGCGAGCTCGGTTTACTTTTCTTTCTTGGTTTAATCTTCGGTTCACTTCTAAATGTTGGTTTTATTTCGAATAGGGAAACAATTGGTTTGATTAAAAACTAGATTTGGGTTTTAAATTTTACACAAACACAACCATGATTACAATTCGAACCAAAATCAATTTAAAAACAATAAAAGAAAATTCGAGGATGCATGCATGCTTTTTAGATCTTGTACGATGTCCTTGGATCGATCTTTCTGTTAGAGATCCGATCGAACCCTAAAACACATGCCCTATAGTTGCATTTATAAATAAAAGATAACGATTATATTATTGCAGTGATGTTATCTATGTTGATTAGAGCGAATGACTTCAATTAATTCACAGAAACCCCTCCTGCCGCCTCTTCATTATCAATGATAATGGTGTCTCCTGCAATATGTATTAATTTATACTTTGATGCTATTATTGATCCAACGATTGATCTAGATCATTGAGTACTTCTGTACTTGTATGCCCTTATATCAAAATTTAAATCTTAAATCATATATTAAAAATGTTTCAGATCAGTGAGCGAATTTGTAGCTGCAAATACAATATTTCAAACCAGAAAACATGCATTGCTGACTAATTCTATTTTTAGTATGCGGTTATTTTTTCTAAGTGGATATAATTACTGCCCTTGACATTTATCTATGCAATGAAAAATTATATGTAACATATATGATGGCACTGATCAAGTACAATGTATCATCAAATGATTCCCTCGGCTATTAATAATTGTAGTACTACTTGGATTCAAATACAGACACTATGATCAGATGTCATTTCCAACAAAAGGTAATGTATGAACAGAAGGAATCACTTAGTGATATAGTATTACTTTCTCGAAATTATACTGCCGAACAGGAAATTAACACTTGTTTACAAAAAAAACAATTTTTTTTTTAAAAAGATAAATTTTTTTTTATTGTATAGTTTTACTATTCGCGGACCTCAAAGCGCTCGACGTTCAGTGTATTCGGGGGACACATTTCTTGATTTTTAAAACGTAAACTAGATCTCGACCCGCACGGTATACTAAATCATTTTAGTTTATAAAACAAAATTTATCAATAAATTAATATAGTTTAGTATTATGTATTATCTAACTCTATTATACCTGTGTTTATGTGATTTATGATATTATTATTATAAAAAAAATCAAGTTTTGTATTCTTGTAACAAATTTTGTTTTGAAAACATAATTATGTAACAGTACTATTTTACATATTTTTTATTTCTAAATTTGAAATATATATAAAAGTTAAATCAAATTGGACCTACTGTTAAAAACTAAATCAAATTGGTAATAGATAAAACAATTTTGTGATACTGTTAAAAACATCAAATTTTCAACACTATAATATATTGTGCATGTAAAATATTACGGTGCAATTAGTTAGTCTGTAATTCAGATTTGGTATATATAATTTGTTTTATAAACGCAGTATACATATGGTGATTAATTAAACCCATTTGGTATAGTGTTCGTCGTTAGTCTAAGGGGTTAGTCGAAATTTGATTTATAATGGTTTACATCCTGGCTATCTATAAATTTATTTTACATTTAATAAGGATTAAAAATTGGTCATGTTTACTATTCCGGTTTTGTAGGAGTTATGGTTATATTAGTTGTGATATATTATTAAACCATATTATTAGTAATAAATAAATGATAACTGATTTCTAATGAGGGTCCATTTTAAAAAAAAATAACACATGAATCAAGGTTGTGACTTCTATTTTAATATATAAGATATATATAATCAACTCAAACAGTTGAAAATATATAATAGTATATATATTTTCTCATTTTTCAGATAAGTATCAAATTAACAAAAGTTGATTAGATTCGAGTCATCATTTACAGTTTGATTGAATATATTATTTGTTTTATTTTTATATGGATCATGCCCACCAAATCAACAATAATTTATGTCGCACAGCTGCACAACTACGACTTAAGCATCTTCTACGAACGAGGACAAATATAATGGGTCTCTTCTTATATAGAGTTGAGCTAATAGATCAAAATCTCGACATTGCTTTGTTATTTTATTTCTTCTTTACCTCCTCCTTTTTCTTTGCTTTAGCTGGTTTTCCTTTTTTTGCATAAAAAGCTTTAGCTGGTTTTCTTCTGTTTCTTTTTGTTTTATTGTGAGAAACTAATAGGGTAAGCAACACCTGATTAATCCTTCCATCACCTATTGTCTCCTCATATTATTCTTCTCTTAGTAAGACAATATCTACATAAGAAAAGTTGAAGCTGCCATTTTTGACTTGAGAATCTTCATTTTTCTTTCTTTATACTCTTTTCAAATCATCAGGGTCTCTTTATTCTTTTCCCGGGCATTGGCTCTTGAATGATACCATAATAAGGCAGATTAAAGAGATAGAGAGAGAGACACACACAGAACAAGAGAAGGTAGGGGACTAGCTAGGGAGGTTATGGCTATTGATGTTTGCTGTTCGGAGGCTCCTGGTTCTAGCATCAGCCCAAGAAACTCTTTCTCCTATGATCTTGACTCAACCGACGGTGAAGTCAGACTGGACTCTACACTTCTTGATCCAGGTTCGGAGTTCGATTTCTGCTTTGGCTCAAGTTGTCCTGTTCAAGAAGTATCCCCAGCTGATGAACTCTTCTCCGATGGCAAGATTCTTCCCGTTCAAATCAAGAAAGTAGCCTTTAGGGTTCAAAGATCTGCTTCACTCTCATCATCATCATCATCATCATTCTCATTATCTTCTTCCTCTTCACCAGAAAAGAAGATCATGAGACTCAAAGAGGTTCTGTTGAGTCCTGAATCTGCTTATGAAGACAAGCCTAAGGGATTGTTCTTGCAGTTCAAGAGAAGCATAAGTCTCAACTACGACAAGAGCCGAAACAGCAAAGTGCTAATCAGATCGCTTCAATTACTCTCACGAAGCAACTCCACAGGCTCAGCTTTAAACCCTAAACCTAACTTGCCGGCCAAGGAAACTTATCATCTTCACAAAACTCACAATCTTCCTAAACAAACGTCTCTTAGAATATCATCTTCGCTCTCAGCTTCAGGTCTTTATAAGAAACCTCTAGCTAGGAACAGTTTCGGTAACGGGAACGGTGGAGTTCGAGTTAGTCCGGTCTTAAATTTCCCGCCGTCGGGGTTCATCTCTAACGTAGCCGACGGATGTTTCAGCATTGGTTCATTCTGTAATGGAAAGATGAGCAGGAAGACAAGAGTGTGAAACCATCTTTTGTCTTTTGTGGCAGGAGAGGAGATAAAAACTTACAGAAAATGTATTTATAAAAAAAAAATTGCTGGTCGTTGTATAATAAGTTAATAATGGAATAATCGACAGAACATGTGAAGATTAGACAGCATGTGAGTTTTGTCTGTATTTTAAAAAACCAAAAAACAAGAATAATTGGCGAACGAGGCGTAGCATAAAAATAGGAACGCCTCGTTTGATTGGATATTTGGGGTAAAATTAGAGAAAGGAATAATAGTATTAACGTGTAACTGTGTAAATAAATTTATGAAGTAAGATAATATGTAAACAAAAATGTTGCGTCACATTTTGAGAATTCTCGAACTTCCTCCCGGACAATGAGAATTTCCTGAGTAGTGAGTATTATAGCGGATTTCTGGCGGACTAGCTATGTTCCAGGAACATCGATGTTCATTAATAGCAAGAAGCTGAAACTCCTCAAGGGAATCATCAGAAATTTCCACAGAAATAACTACTCGGGAATTGAAAAGCGTGTTAGTGATGCGGCCTTAGCTCTTTCTAAGTGCCAGCAGAACTTCCCCTCCAATCCATCAGCCACTCTGGCTGCATTGGAAAAAGAGGCGCACTGTAGATGGATAACTCTAGCTCTTGCTGAGGAGAAGTTTTTCTGACATAGATCAAGAATCCAATAGTTGAAGTATGGAGATAGTAATACAGCGTTTTACTTCAAAATGGTAGCAGCTCAAAGATCCTGCAATCAAATTCATTTCCTCATTGGCAATGATGGTCGAAGAATTGAGAACAGATTGGTGATGTTAGGAGTTTTCAAGGCTCCTAAGACAAATGATGTAGTATAAAAGATTGTCGAACCAATTCTAAGAGATTTCAAAGCACCGAGAATGCAAGTACGTACTTAATCTAAGTGCAACCGATAATATGGATGATTTTAAACTATTACTAATAATAGAATGCAAGAACAGAACAATAAAACAATAAAAGAAGTGACTTTCTTTGGTTATGATAAAAGAGAACTCATGGGTATAGGGATTAGACCTTGGGTGATCAAGTTTCGAACTAAGGATGGCAAATGATCAATCAAACTATCAACCTTAAGCTTAGACACAATCTTAAACAAACTCTATGTCTAGATGAATGTTCATTTACTAACATATTTCAAACATCAAATGTCTTTGGTTGAATAATATGAAAGCAATCATTACTAACAAGTCTATTGGCTATCTTAACTCCTTTAACAACAAATGTCTTTGGTAAAATATGTTAAAAGCTTAGAGAGTTGTCTCAGACATTTCATCAAACACCTTGTGGGTGGGAAATGCCTAAAGATCAACTTTTGAGAGGTCAGCTCAGAAAATGCATTATGAATACTCTACTAGCAAGAAATAAGAAGGATCTACACTATAACATCCTAGATCTAGCCTAATCATCTTTAATCTCCCTAACCCATGAATTCAAGAATGGATTACTCACTACTCTTCATGATTCCTCTTAAACCCATATTGGATTTCAGATTAATCATGTAGAGAAATACATATAAATTCATGTAGAGAAATACAGATAATAGATTAGAAATCAATAGGATAACATATGATCAAATGAATCAAAGAGATGAACTTTTTCAAGAGGTTTTTGGTGGTTTTCTCCAAGATAAAGATATCTAGCCTCCAATGGCTTACAAAAGGTACTTAAACATAGGTTTAGAAAGTGTAAAATGTGCATAACAAAATGACCAAAAAGCCCTTGATAAATCATAAGTTCGACCAAATAGACGACGCGGAGCGACCTCGACACGTCGCTCCGGGAGGTCGCTCTGGGTGCTGGGAGCGACCTCAGGTAGTCGCTGTGAGACGTCGCTCCCGGCTTGTTCGTCCCTCCCGGCTTGTTCGTCGCTCTCAAATCGACACAACCCGAGCGACCTCTGGGTGTCGCTGTGGTGAGGTCACTCTAGGAGCTGGAGCGACTTCGCCTTGTCGCTCTTGGAGGTCGCTCCGAAGCGTAAATTGCGAGCGACCTCGGGGTCTCGCTCTGGTAAGGTCGCTCCGAAGCGTAAATGGCGAGCGAGTTTCATGGCGTCGCTCCGGTAGGGTCGCTCCCATGCATTGGTCGTCCAATGATCACCTTAATCACCTCTTTTGAACTCCAAACGCACCCAAATATCCCCAAGAACTCCATGTGGTACTCCAATACCTAATAAAGACTCATGCATGCAAAATGCAACCTAAACATGGCTAAATCCTAGTCTATATGATCAAAATGCACATGGGTGAATGGATAACACAATGGAAATATGCAAGATATCAATTGGAGATTGAGAATCATTGTGTTGAATTTTTCAAAGACCTTCTGGGAAAGGAATCCACTCCCCTTACAACATCGGACTGTGATCTTATCGGCTCTCTTAGTGCTTTCCGTTGTACAACAGAGATGCAAAGCATGCTGATTGCTGAGGTTTCTACTGCAGAGATAAAAGAAATGATTTTTGCTCTTCCTGTTCATAAGGCTCCGAGGCCTGATGGATATAATTAATGCAGAGTTCCTGAAAGCAACTTGGGATATTACTGGACCAGAGGTAACTCAGGCTGTTCAAGAGTTCTTCCGCAATGGGCAGATGCTCAAGCAATGGAACTATACTGTATCACCCTCATTCCTAAGAAGGTGAATGCCGACAAGATCTCTGAGGTTTCTGGCCTATCTCTCTCTGCAATGTCCTATACAAGATAATCTCTAAGATTATTGCAAAGCGGCTTGAGCTTATTCTCCCTTCCATGGTATCTCCTCATCAATCAGCTTTTGTCAAAGGGCGTCTGCTTATTGAGAATGTCTTGCTGGCCATGGAAATGGTCCAGAAGTTCAACCAGAAAAATGTGTCTAGTCGGGGAGTCCTCAAAGTGGATCTTCGGAAACCTTTTGACTCTCTGCGGTGGGACTTCATTTAATTTACAAGTTCTGAAAGCAGCTCAGTTTCCTCCCACCTCATCAATTAGATCCAGCAGTGTATAACTACCACCAGCTTCTCAATCAAGGTCAACGGCATTCTCTGTGGTTTCTTTAAAGGGGAGCAGGGTGTAAGACAGGGGGACCCCATCTCACCCTATCTTTTCGTCATTGAAATGGAGGTGTTCGGGAGGCTTCTTGAACGAAATTTCGAAGATAGAAGCATTGGATAGCCCCCTAAGGGGCATGATCCCAAAATTTCTCACCTTGCATTTGCTGATGATGTGATGGTTTTCTTTGACGGCTCATACGCTTCTTTAAACGGGCTCAACTCAACTCTGGAAACTTTCCATCGGCTCTCGGGTCTAGAAATGAACAGAGAAAAAACTGCTTTGTACACGGCTGGAACAGATGCTGAGGATCAAGACAGCCTTGCTGGATGCAATCTCCAATAGATTCAATCACTGGACAATGAAAGCCCTGTCTTTTGATGGTAGGTTACAGTTAATCTCTTCAGTTATCTGCAGCACTGTCAATTTTTGGATCTCCGCTTTCATGCTGCCAAAAGCCTGTATCAAGCAGATTGAAGGTATGTGTAATCATTTCCTGTGGTCTAGTGATATTGCAAAGAAACATGGAGTGAAAGTTGCTTGGAGCACTGTCTGTCAGCCTAAGGAAGAAGGAGGTTTGAGATTAAGAAACTTCAGTCTCTGGAATAAAACCCTTAACTTGAAACTTATCTGGCCTCTCTTCTCCAAATCTGATTCTTTGTGGGTTGCCTGGATGAGAAAGCACAACTTAAAGAAGCACAGCTTCTGGAGTGCACCAGCTACGGCCAATAGCTCTTGGATCTGGAAAAGCCTTGCCTCTCTGCGCCCCCTAGCTTAGAAGTTCTTGAGATGCTCTGTGCGAAATGGGGATACCGCTAAGTTCTGGTTTGATCATTGGTTGCCCATAGGTCCGCTACTTCCTTTTGTTGGCCATGATGGTCCCCTTTTGATGGGAATTCCCATAACTAGCAATGTTGCTAATGCCTGCACTGCCTTGGGATGGAGAGTCCCTTCTCGCCGTGTTAGACATCGTAGAGTTGCAGAAGCTCGCGACTGTCTGATTGCTCACCCTCTTCCCACCCTAGCTCAAGGTCATGGTGTTTTCTCTTGGGTCATTCCAGGCTCTACGTCCCCTGACTTCTCCTCTGGGTTAACTTGGGAGCATCTTCGTCCTAAATTCCCCAAGCTCTTATGGACTCAATCTGTTTGGTTTAAAGGCTGCATTCCCAAGCATGCCTTTAATTTTTGGGTGGCTCACCTGGATAGACTTCCCGTCAGACAGAGACTTGCCACTTGGGGTATTGATGTTCATGACACTTGTGTTTTGTGCAACCGGTTCTATGAATCAAGAGATCATTTGTTCCTGGAGTGTGAGTACAACAAAGACATTTGGAGTAAGTTGTTTACGAAGCTGGGAGTGCCTCGTATGCGGATGCAGAATTGGTCAGCTTTGATCCATTGGTTACATGCTGCAAGGGGAAAACACCTTTTCACCATTAAGCATATTGCAACTCAGGCCACGGTTTATCTGATATGGAGGGAAATGAACTAAAGATTACATGCTGGGAACCCGCAACCTCACTCTGCTGTGTTCAAACAGTTAGATAGATACGTAAGGGACATCGCTTTCGCTCGCCGTGACAGGAAAAGATTCCAGACTATGTTTTCCACCTGGTTTAGATATGACTAAGAGCTTATGATTCTGAAGCAAGCTGCTTCCTCCGAGTTAACATTAGACTTTTTCCACTTTTTTGGGTCTTTTGTAGCTTTTTAGCTTTGCCGAGCTGTTGTAAAATGTTTCATTTTTGGTATTAATTCACATTTTATCCAAAAAAAAATGTTGCGTCACAAACATTGGAGTTGGAAAGCTCCAGCCGCAGAGTTATAACAAAAAAAGAAGAAGGGAGGAACGTTTGTATATTTTTGCATTTTTGATCTCCGACGTTATTTGTTAGCATCTTGAGAGTTATAAAATGATAACTTTTTCTTATGAGTTGGATTTCGTTTTTCTTTTAACCAGTGCTTCCAAACTGAACTGTACTGGCGATCGGTCCGAATCCGACCACAAATGAGGTTAACACTGAAACTCACAAAAAGGTTGAGAATCTGTAAACCATCAACCCAAACGAACATAAACTATATTGGAAAAAAAAAACATTAAAATAATTTCTAACGTTCAAATTTAAGCTAAAAATGCCTCATAGTGAATGTTTAACAATTGTTTTTTGAGGTGTCTAAAATGGTTTGGTTAATGAAACTATAAGATTATATTAGTTTCAGTTTAAAAGTTAAAAATTAAAATAATGTATCTAAATTTTAAAATTTTATATATATAGGATTTTAATGATTCTAATAAACAAATTTCATTTTAATGATTCTCTATATACAGTTAAAATAACTTAGTTGATTAAAATGGCTTACCAAAATAATTATTTCATTTTTCCTTGAACTAGTATTATTTTATAATAGTAATATACTATTAATTACGAAATTAATAAAATAGTTTTAAAAATTAAAGTTATTATAATATTATCCCAACTTTAAAGATATATATATATATGTATATTAATTATAAAATATAGGGCTTTTTGCAAAAGTGACTCAAAACTTGGAGTCAAACAGAAAACTAACCTTTTCTTTTGACTCTTTTTTTTTTTGAGATTTTAACCCTACACCTGCATTTTATCTACGAAAATGCCATTAACATTTTTTTTTTTTTCGAAAATGGCTTCTTTACTGTCTCAACCTCATCTTCTTCAAGTATTTACAATATTGCCACTGCAATGAATAGTGGCAACAACCTTGTACGAACTGTTTGGAGCTTTTAATGCCCTTTAATGCACGTAAATCTCTTTACACTCTCTCTGTTTCAATTGTTATGAACTAAAAACAACATTTCTTTCACTTTCTCTCTATATTCATCCAAAAAACTCAAGCTTTTGATTCAAAATATGGGCTATGGTTGACAGAGCCATATTTCTTTCGTTTTGACTTACGGTTGCTTTCGTTTGAGGTTCTGGGTGGTTGGAGAAGACACTGTGTGCAAACGAAGTCATCTCACCTAGTTTAAGGTACGAATTTGAATTTTTTTTCAAGATCTGTTCGCGTAGAAGACTTACTAGTAAGTCATCTGTATGTAGAAGACTTACTGATGAGTCTTCTGGTCAAACGGAAGACTTAAATTAAGTCGTCCAGCTTTGTTTGTTAAAAAAAAACACTCCAGACGACTTATATATACGTCGTCTACGAGAAACGGGCTAGTTTTGCATTTGACCGAATCGTGTCAGATCTTTGACTATTTCTGGACGACTTATAATTCAGTCGTCTCTGGGAAAGTTAAAATTTCAATATTTTATGAAAACTTGACGACTTACGTGTAAGTCGTCCTAGGTTAGTTTTGTAATTGAAAAATAAAACTTCATAATTTAACTTTAACCAGACGACTTAATATAAAGTCGTCCCTCCAGAAGACTTAATTTAAAGTCGTCCGGGGAAAGCAAAGTCGTCCAGAATTTTTCCCAATTTTCTGGTCAAACCTTGCTTATCCCGGACGACCTTAAATTAAGTCGTTTAGCTGGACGACTTTATATTAAGTCGTCTGGTTAAAGTTAAATTATGAAGTTTTATTTTTCAATTACAAAACTAACCTAGGACGACTTACACGTAAGTCGTCAAGTTTTCATAAAATATTGAAATTTTAACTTTCCCAGAGACGACTGAATTATAAGTCGTCCAGAAATAGTCAAAGATCTGACACGATTCGGTCAAATGCAAAACTAGCCCGTTTCTCATAGACGACGTATATATAAGTCGTCTGAAGTGTTTTTTTTTAACAAACAAAGCTGGACGACTTAATTTAAGTCGTCCGTTTGACCAGAAGACTCATCAGTAAGTCTTCTACATACAGATGACTTACTAGTAAGTCTTCTACGCGAACAGATCTTGAAAAAAAATTCAAATTCGTACCTTAAACTAGGTGAGATGACTTCGTTTGCACACAAGGTCTTCTCCAACCACCCAGAACCTCAAACGAAAGCAACCGTAAGTAAAAACGAAAGAAATATGGCTCTGTCAACCATAGCCCATATTTTGAATCAAAAGCTTGAGTTTTTTGGATGAATATAGAGAGAAAGTGAAAGAAATGTTGTTTTTAGTTCATAACAATTGAAACAGAGAGAGTGTAAAGAGATTTACGTGCATTAAAGGGCAATAAAAGCTCCAAACAGTTCGTACAAGGTTGTTGCCACTATTCATTGCAGTGGCAATATTGTAAATACTTGAAAAAGATGAGGTTGAGACAGTAAAGAAGC
>NC_027753.1:33150727-33173859 GCF_000695525.1 Brassica oleracea var. oleracea
CAGACGACTTTCAGTTAAGTCGTCTGGACGACTTATTTTCAAGTCGTCTAAACAGACGACTTTCAGTTAAGTCGTCTGGACGACTTATTTTCAAGTCGTCTAAACAGACGACTTTCAGTTAAGTCGTCTGGACGACTTATTTTCAAGTCGTCTAAACAGACGACTTTCAGTTAAGTCGTCTGGACGACTTATTTTCAAGTCGTCTAAACAGACGACTTTCAGTTAAGTCGTCTGGACGACTTATTTTCAAGTCGTCTAAACAGACGACTTTCAGTTAAGTCGTCTGGACGACTTATTTTCAAGTCGTCTAAACAGACGACTTGCGAGGGGTAGAAACGTAAAAAAAATTCCGTTTTTTTGTTTGGTCACAAGGGGATAGTTGTAATTTCAATAGCCTTTTAGGTTACTTTTGCCTTTGACCCAAATTGGGGTATTGTTTTGGGTTTGACTCCAAGTTTTGAGTCACACTTGGCAATTCTCCCTAAAATATATTAAGAATATTCTAATTAAAATAGTTAAAATGGATTTTATATTATTATTTTAATGAATATCTAAAAATTCAAATATTTTTATAGCATTTCTTGTAAACCATTCGTCAGCTAAAGATTTGTTTCAGTATTCTACTTGCTGTTTTAATATATTTGATTTTAGTTATATAGATAAATGCCTTTCTAATTAAGTGGTGACGTTTTATTAAAGTATTATCAAGAGATCAATAAACTGAAAATTTATACACAAAATGGCCTGTTTTAATAGGACGTGGATCAAATCAATAGAGATGTAAAACTTCATACAAAACTAGTTTTTCAAAATTTTAATATAAACTTTGGAAATGTAAACTGAAAAATTACTCTGATCAATATGAATATTAGTTTTTCAGTATATGTGTGTATTATCCTTTTCAGAATTTGTCTTGTAATTGTTCGGTTTGAAATACAGCAAAGCAAATCTAACAGAACAAACAATGAAGCAGAGAACCACCATTTAAGCTTCTTCAAGTAAAATCGCTGATAATAAATAAAAAATCAATTAACACTTTCAAAAGAATAGATTTTTCATTAAAAAAAATATCTGATAATTATTATTTTAAGAAAGAAAATCGCTGATAACCATTTGGTTAAGTTGGTTGAATCCGACCAGAAAATAGTAAACCGGTGGTGAGTGAGTCAGGGTCAGGCTGTGAGGGAAAGAATCAAACGCGGGAAAACGAAAAGCCCCCACACGGAACAAACTAGTCCACTTTTTTTTTTTGTATAGCACACACTCCTTGAATTGTTGACAGTTACACGTTTTTGGCAAAGATAATGACCCAGCTTCTAATACAGTCAGAATGCACTAGAAAGAATCATGACGGCCAAAACACACACGCACAAGTTATCTCTCGCAACAAAGTGATCATGAATGATGGCAAGCACGGTTGGATACTCACAAAAATTCAATGGAACGCATCAAATCAATAAGCAGAAAGACAGAGGAATGGTCTAAACCTACAGAGGTTGGATAGTCACAAAAAAGGCAAGATTTGGTGAAATGTTCATCCTTTTATTGATCCCCTATTATTATTGGGTGTTCGTTGCTGATTGATTAACTGAAAGAGAAGAGTATGTCCTTAATACATGAGAACCTACTCAACTTCTCCCATATCTTTGTACATGTTATTTAGCCAAAACCAAAACTAATAGCTAAAGAAACAAAACTGAGAAACTCAAAAAGCATCTTTTGATTTAATCACACTTCCAACTTCAAGAGATTCCACAAGCAGTAAAATAAAGCCGTGCAAACTTTCATCCATCGTCGTCATCATTTCTGCAGAATTAGTAAAGCAAATATTAGTATCAAACAGTTACAATACCAAATCAAAAATCTTGTGAAAAAAAGATGATACCTTTCCGTTCTCGGCTACGTCCGGGACATCGTAGAGATCTTCAGTAACCTCAACAAAATAAGAAGCTGGATGCAACGGCTGTTCAAACAAGAACAAAAACTTTTGCATTAAAAAGAAAGAAAAAAAAAACAAATTAATAGAGTTTTGGAGGAACTTTACATCGATCTGTTTCTGAACGTTTCTGGGCCGTTTCTTGGGCCGTCGCGGTGGTTTATGACCCGTCATCGCGATGAAATCATCTTCCACCTCTTTCTTCGTCAGCGTCGGGTTAAACTTGGGCCTCACTCCATTCTCCTCCTTCTGAATCCCCTCGGAATCTGTTACCGGAGCCTTGCAAGCCGCTCTCCTCTTCCTCAAATTCCACGGCGGAGACACCTCCCTCTCCCCCTCTTTCTTGCTCGTCTTCTCTCCCTCGTGATCCTCTCCCTTCGCCTCCTCGATCCCTTCCGCTCCGCCGTGACTCCGATTGTCGCCGAATTCGGAAGGCGAGGATCGGCGTCGTGGTCTTTGATCAGCGGCGGCGACGTTAGATTCGATCTTCGTGCACCTTAGATTACGCTGAGCACCCCACTTCAAGTCCGCGAACGAGAAATTGTGGAGAGTCTTCTTCGGAGTATCGTGTCCCGTCGCCGTCGTCGTGTAGTCTTCTTCTTCTTTCTCACCGGGAAACACCATTGCTTCGCCGGTACTTAATTAACAGATGAGTTTTCAATTCTCTCTCTCTCGATTGCTTTCGATTTTGGTTTTGGATTCTGCGAAGAAGAGAAGGGAGAAGAAAGAGTTTCTTCTTATATATATATGACAGTGTTCATGTATTTTGGTGATTCTAAGGTGGGTTCGAGGGTACTTTCGGAAACTAATTTGAGATTTGTTAAAATGCGCCGTGAGTTCTTGGCGCATTTGGTTTTGGTTTATGAACTTACTATCTCATCCGTCTGATTGTTTAACCTCTCATCAGAGCCGTACCGTTTCCAATTTATTTTGGGCCTTACTGTTTCCAGTTTATTTGGGCTTACACTAGAAATGTTAAATCATCGATAATGTTCCAAAATATAAAGACGTAAGTTGTTGGATCTATGATATCAAAACTGTTTCATATAGTTTTTCGTTTGTTATGTCTTTGTTGTGAGAAAAAAAGTTTATTAGGGATTGTTGGTACAACACATTTGCTCTAAGGTTTACTTATACCATCTCCAATCCACCCCTATTTTTATTTCTATATTTTTCTCTAAAGCAGAGAAACTTTATTATAGAGGTGAAAATGTTTCAATATATTCATCTATTTATAGGAAAAATATAGAAATATGTTATTTAGCAAGATAATTAGCCACGACATATTAGAACACTCTTAACCATGATATTACATCTACTCTATTAAAAAAAGGAGAGAGATACACAATAAAACTAACCTATATAGTTCATGTATTTATTATAGAAAATGTCATTCAAATTAAAACTAAACCTAAAATCTTTATTAAACATAAAAATTTTATGTTGGGCTTGGATTAGAGATGTTACAAACTTACAGTTATAATACATTTTCAAAATCTTAATCGTTTATTTGAACTCTTTTTTTTTTTATGTTTCACGTCATCTTCTTATTATTAATTTTCTCCCCAACGTATTTGAGATGGTGGAAAATCAATGTTTTGCTCTATTTGGGTATCTAGTTATCTCAATTAGGTTTATGAATTGGTTTAGGTGGTTGGCCATATCACATCATGATTTTCAAGAATTTAGTATTGGGCATGCTGAAGTTCCCTAGTTACTCTTTTATAGGCCTAGGACTATTCAGCCTTAGCCAATTTCGATGGGCCTTCCAGTTTTTGCATTTCTATCTTATTCGAGGCTACGCAACATGCTTACATTACATTCAGCAGGCGATGGTGGAAGAAAGAAAGAAAAAAGAAAGAGGTGATAAAGTAAACGAATTAAAGATCGACAAGAGTCAGACTCAGAAACTTTTGTTAACAACATTTGCGTCGTGATGTGTTCTGAAAGACTGAAACTGGTAGTGGTAGGACAGTCTTCTTGTGCGCTAGTCCACTTCAAGTGTCTTCATAACTAATCATATATTACATGATGTATGTATGTATCTAAGACGTACGTGCACTTTTGTTTTAGTTATCTTGGGTCCTCAGATCTCTTCAATTGCAAAAGGATGTCTTTTTGTGTGGACCAAAACGACTTAAGAAATGAGCAAAAACGAACACACATTACACCCCATGTGAGTTAAAGTCACGTAGATTCTTCTTGGATTGTGCCTAAATACATTCATCAATGTTTTTAAACTTGAACGTGAAAAGGAGTGTTAACTAGGTCACCGGATCAACTTATCCAATTGACGGTCAATATTTTTTTTAGATTGATTAGGAGTATATATATGGGCCAAATCCAAACTAATTCTTTCAGAAAACAATTTTCGATACATAATCCGGTTTCAAGTTTCAAATGAGGCATAAATAATGTGTCCATGTCGTCCGACTAAGTAAATGGCAACTTAGTTTATGGCATGATTCGTACAAATAAGCCATGGGTTTACGTCTTACACCAAGTTCTCCTTTTACCACCAAACTATTACCGCTTAATTAGTTAATAACTTCTTTCATTAAAAAATTTAATCCAGCATTAGTAAAGCTCTATACCGAAGTTTGATCTTTCACCGGGTAATACGTTTATAACGTTTTACAACATATGAAATCTCTTTTGGGTTGATTTCCAGTTCAGAGTAAATGTAACTTTAAAAAAGAAAAAAACTTTCTCGTAGTTAATCAAATTTCCTAACCAACGAGAATCTTAAATAAAAAGGGGAAAAAGGCTTATCCCGACAAGATCTAGTACTTTATTCTTATCCTATATATTGAATTCCTCCATCGACATCATAATTGCAAAAGGTTTAGTAAGAAAAGAACTTTCTTCGGATGTACATGTACTGGCAACCAACGAGACTTCGACAAACGCCCACAGCATCTTTCTTCTCTTTCCATATTTCACGTCCAACGAAAGCCAAACCCTAGGGCTTCTTCTTCTTTCTCATGTTATATCACTTTCCCCCCAAGCCCTATCCCGTCTCTTAGTGCTTGTCTCTAACCTACGTACCAAAACCTCCAATGTACTTTGACATTACCTTATCTTCACATTAGGGGTTAATTTCTGTTGACTTCGCTGTTATGAATCTAATGTATGCATAAACATATGAAAATGAATACAAATTGTACCTACAATAGAGCTGAAAAGGGATTAAACGTATCATATGTCTAGATATTTGTACTATATGTTGAAGTAAACAAGCATAACATATGTCCTCTTGTGAACCCACAATTATTTTCGTCGTGTCTAAGAGGAGGGAAGGGAAACGAAACATATGTCAAGGACCCCCACACAAACGACCTGGCCCTTGCTTCCAGTAATCCACCATCAACCAAATTGTTTTTATAGCATATAATTGGTATCAGTCGGCTACTATTATTGGTTTTTATTTTAGCTTGCATTTATTTAAGTTTATATGATAAAGTATTATGTTAAATCTTTGAAAGAGGACATAAATTTTTAGTTTGCTTCTTTTTTTTTTGCATCAAACATCATGAAAGAAGAAAATATTTATACATATATGATTTTGGCTCTGTTTGAGTTAATTTAAAAGATGCAATGATAAAAATATATTGCAATATGCTAACAAACATATTAACTATAGTAAACGCAGTACTTCGACATACAATCGGACCCCAAGTGTGATGACCACTATACCAAACGCTAGACTTTCTTTTGCGTGTATGTCTAATATTTTACACATGTTACTTGAAATTTTGGTATTGCTATGTCTAAAATCTAGACTACAGTCCTAACTGTAAAACAAAAGTATAATATGAATCATTGTCTTCTTTTACTTTAGTTTTTTTTTTTTTGTAGAGTGGGGATGGGGATGTCTATATGAATGCGTTGTTTCTTCAATAATTTGGTTTGATATCGTACGGATATAAGAGTATATTGCAATATATAATGCGTAGTGGTCAGAGTAGTAAAGCAAAAGCAAAATTAGACGCATCCTCTACTTATAATTAACTTCTTTTTTTCTGACAACTAGTTATAACTTAGTCCGTGTCTTTTAGATTAGGGTATATACATTGCATGATTGATGGTGTGATGGGTACTTTGATGATTCCTTAAAGAGGACACATGATGCAGCAGAAGAACACGTTTCGAGACTCTGAACAAAAGTTTCCCCTCCAAAAGGGTACCTTTTACAGATATGCACATGTATGTAGTTAGCCAGACCAACACCAAGGAAGTGGGTTTCTACTCCCTAGAGTAATACGTATGATAGATTCATTAACATCAGTTCTTTTTGTATTCATTGACACCGAATCATTTGGGGTTTGTATCCATTTTACATGATAATAACCTAGGAGCATTGGACTAGCGGACTCAGTCAAAGCTGAGAGGACCACAAAGCACCTTGAAAGCTAACCAAAAGCTTTTGCGATTTTTTAATTTTTCTTCGAAATGTTGTATGATTTTTTTTGGAAAATGCAAAATTACGTTTTATCGAAGGAAATTACAAGATTGTGTGCCCTCGCGAAAAAAATTGAGCAAAACAACAACAAAGACAAAAAAATCAAACAACAAGAAAAAGCTCCATCGCAACTATGTAAACGCCAATTTCCTTAAGTGGTAGAAAAGTAGGTGTCGACGTTCGTGGAGTGTTCTTGATGCGGCGTCACTTATGATCACAGTCTCTATCGATAAACCCTAATCACTTTCGATCTCAACTTGTACCCGATTTCAGCTCGCGGACAGGAAACAGTTTGGACCAGTCCGCGTAAGGTTCCAGTTTGTACCAGTCCACGTAAGCTCATTCTCTTGGTGGTCCATTCAACCCATCAAAGGTTTAAGGTATACCTAAACTCTAAGAACCCATAATCGAATGAACTAATGTTCAAAGTGAAACCCTAAAATATGTGATGCAGCGTCACTTATGATCACAAAGGATCCCAATGCCTAGAAGCTAACGGTTACTTTCCTTTTCTTTAAGCTATTTCCGTTTTATGTTTATTTTCTTATCTTTGGGGTTTTATTATTGGGAATAGGTTTTATTATGACGGTTTAAGGGTTCTATATAAAGAACTCTCTTATACCTTTTGTAAGAGACGATTTGATTAATAAGAATTATAAGTTTTAGGTTTTAAAAGAGCTTTGCAAAAGGCACTGCGAAGAGTATTCGCGCCCCTTCTATTGTTTTCAAAGCTTTCTTTGACTACAAGTTATCAAGTTCAAGATCAAACCCATGATCTTTTACTTATACGGCTTCCGCACTCTATCAGTTGGTATCAGAATCAGTCAGTCCGTTTCAGGAAAGAACTTCGTGTTTTCTATGACTAAAAAGACAGGAGGTGCTGGTGGTGACAATCGGGATCAGAACCCGGAGGGAACCACGCTGGAATTAACTGAGGTACGAGACCTAATCTTGGAGACGCAGACAGCAACACAATCATCTATCCAACAACTAAGCGACGCGGTGGGTGCCCTAGCAGGCCGCCTCGATGCTTTAACCACCGCCTTAACCGCTCGATTGGACCCTCATGTCCAGCCGGTCGTTAATGCACCACCGCCCATCAACCAACATCAACTTCCTCCACTCCCACACCAACACCAGCAGCAACAACGCCATCCTCCGCAACATCAGATACCACCTCCGCAAAATCAAAACTTTCCACCCTACCTGCAAGACCGACATCAACAACATAGGAACCGACGTCAAAATCCAAACGAGTAGGGCGAAGATGAAGCTCATCGCCGTCTCTTTTTTGAGGATCTGAGACAACGGGATAACTATGCACACCGTTGGGAAGGAAGCTTTAAGGTGTACATACCGGAGTTTCATGGAGGACTTCGTGGAGACGATCTCATCGACTGGCTCGTCTCCGTCGAAGAGATCTTGGAGTTCAAACATGTGCCTCAAGATAGACGGGTTCCCCTCGTTGCCATGCGTTTTCGGGGCCACGCTGCGACATGGTGGAAGCAGCTTAAGACTACACGTTCCCGGACAGGCAAAGAACCAATTCATTCGTGGGAAAAGTTAACGAAACATCTTCGCCAAACCTTTCTCCCGTATAACTATGAACGTACCATGTACACGAAGCTACAAAACCTACGCCAAGGCAACCGCAGTGTCGACGACTATGCTGAAGAATTCTCTCTGTTATTGACTTGTAATGATATTAATGACAGTCAAGTTCAACTAGTTCCTCGTTTCATTGGGGGATTACAACCTCAACTACAAACAGCTATGGCCCAATTCGATCCATCAACGATCGGAGAAGCTCATCACCGTGCTGCCTCTTTTGAACAGCAATCCCGCTCCTCTACATGGACGACTCCATCTAATCAGAACCGTCCTCAAGATCAAGCAGGAAGAAATGTACCTTCCTCCTCGTCAAAAGACCCGACTGACTCCACCAATTCAGCGACCAAACCAGCGGGCCAAGACGAACAGCAATTACGGCGTTCAACACTCCCCAATGCCCTTCGCTGCTACTCTTGTGGTGAAATGGGCCACCGAAAAACAGCTTGCCCACATGCGACACGACGTGGATTTCTTATCGACGAAACTACAGATGAAAAAGATATCTATGATTCTCAAGACGAGAATGACCAAGACGAAGAAGACGTTCTTCCCACCACGGGTGACACCGGCCACCTCCTTGTGGTGCGACGTACGTGTCTCACGCCTCAGCGTAACGATGATAAATGGCTTCATACCAACATATTTCGATCCACATGTACTATCAAAGGACGTATCTGCACCTTCGTTATCGACTCGGGAAGCAGCAAGAACGTCATCTCTGAAGAAGCGGTCGACAAACTCGGGATCACTCGCGAGACTCATCCTTCACCGTACACTCTTGACTGGCTTAACGACACTGTCAATTTACGAGTTTCTGAGCGAGCACGTATTCCTTTTTCTATCGGACCACACTACCAAGATTGCATTTACTGTGATATAGCTCCAATGGATATCAGTCACGTGCTACTAGGACGCCCATGGGAATACGACCGGCAGATTATACACTATGGTGTTGATAACACATATCAATTTATGTGGAACACTCATAAAATCCTACTACTACCGTCGAAAGAGCCAATCCTAGTAGCGACTATCAACTCAACAAAACAACCTCTCCCGTCGCCTACACAGTCAAAAACCTCCTTTGCTCTTACACAGCTTTTCTCACGGAATTGAAAACAGAGGGACGAGCATTCGCACTCATCACGTCGCACGCAACAACAACAGCAGTAGCGGATCACTCCGCGCCCTTCAAAGCGAGACAAAAGTGTGAATTTGGTGTCTCTCAGGTTTTGTTCTTAGGATACATCGTCTCAGACCAAGTCCTTTCAGTCGACCAGTCCAAAATTGAAGCTGTCCGGTCATGGCCCACGCCTCGCACAGTCTCGGAAGTTAGGAGTTTTCACGGTCTCGCATCATTTTATCGTCGTTTCGTACATCACTTCAGTTCCATCATGGCTCCGATTACTAACTGCATGCGTGAAGGGAAGCTGGTATGGACGGATGAAGCTGCACAAGCCTTCGCTCTCATCAAGGAGAAGTTAACGTCATCACCAATTCTAGTCCTTCCGGACTTCTCTAGTACCTTTGAGCTTCACTGCGATGCTTCAAAGCTTGGTATCGGTGCGGTGTTGAGTCAAAACAGCCGGCATGTTGCTTATTACAGTGAAAAACTTACTGGTCCCCGAAGTCGTTATAGTACTTACGACGTCGAGTTTTATGCTATCGTCCAAGCCATAAAACATTGGCGACATTACTTCGTTCATCGAGATTTTGTACTCTTTACAGATCATGATGCTCTGCGTCATTTGGACAGTCAGGCAAAAATTTCATCTCGCCATGCCGGATGGATAGCATATCTGCAACAGTTTACGTTTTCTATCCGCCATAAGTCTGGCAAAACTAATCGGGTGGCTGATGCCCTTAGTAGGCAAAACTGCTTGCTTACAACTATGCACACATCGGTTTCGGGTTTTGCCACTTTTACTGAGTTATATGACTCTGATCCATTCTTTGCGCGCATCTTTGCTGAGACGAAACATGGCTTACATGATGACTACTCCATTCAAGATGGTTTCCTGTTTCGCGGGCTACGTTTGTGTGTACCCGAGTGCAGTCTCCGCCTCAAAATAGTCACCGAACTCCACAATGAGGGCCATGTAGGGCGTGATCGTACACTGCACCTCGTCACGACGTCGTACTTTTGGCCAACGTTAAGACGCGATGTGGAACGGTTCATGGAGCGCTGCCGTATTTGTCAACATTCAAAGGGTAAATCATCAAACGCTGGTTTATATCTTCTGTTACCAATCCCAACTCAATCTTGGACGGATGTTAGTATGGACTTCGTGCTTGGCTTGCCTCATACTCAATGTGGTCATGACTCTATCTTCGTCGTCGTCGATAGATTCTCAAAAATGGCACACTTTATAGCATGTAAAAAGACAACATATGCTGTTCAGGTCGCCGTGCTCTATTTTCGTGAGGTGTATCGATTACACGGCTTGCCTTCGTCGATAGTCTCCGACCGTGATACCCGTTTCCTTAGCCATTTTTGGCGATCCATATGGAAGCTTCTCGGCACTTCCTTAGACATGAGCTTTGCATATCACCCACAAACCGATGGTCAAACAGAGGTTGCAAATAGGTCGCTAGGAAATCTTCTACACAGCCTCGTCGGGGACAATATTGAATCTTGGGATAGCAAGTTGAGCCAGGCGGAGTTTGCACATAACCACGCCCTGAATCGCAGCCTTGGTTATTCTCCTTTTCATGTCGTCTATGGCATGATTCCACGGGGCCCCTTGGACCTCTCCATTGCGCCGGACCGGACGAGACAACATGGAGAAGCTATCGACTTCATTACCGAGTTGCAGTCAGTTCATATGAAAGCTCAGGAACATCTCGAGTCTTCCGCACAGAAGTATAAAGCGGCGGCTGATTCCAAATGCCGTGAAGTCATTTTTGCTCCGGGAGATCTTGTGTGGGTCTTTCTTACTAAAGAGTGACTTCCATTGCGAGAATACAACAAGCTCAAATCTAAAAAGATTGGGCCGGTGGAGGTGATTGGGCGTATCAATCCAAATGCATATCGCGTCAAGTTACCCGATCACTTGAAGACTTCCGACGATTTTAATGTGAAGCATCTGTCTCGCTTCCATGGTGACAATGTCCCGCCAGCTTCGTGGTCGAATCCTCCTCACCCCGTGGGACCTGATGCAGCGTCACTTCAAAGGATTCCAATGCCTAGAAGCTAACGGCTACTTTCCTTTTCTTTAAGCTATTTCCGTTTTATGTTCATTTCCTTATCTTTGGGGTTTTACTATTAGGAATAGGTTTTATTATGACGGTTTAAGGGTTCTATATAAAGAACTCTCTTATGGCTTTTGTAAGAAACGATCTGATTAATAAGAATTATAAGTTTTAGGTTTTAAAAGAGCTTTGCAAAAGGCACTGCGAAGAGTATTCGCGCCCCTTCTATTGTTTTTAAAGCTTTCTTTGACTACAAGTTATCAAGTTCAAGATCAAACCCTTAATCTTTTACTTATACGGCTTCCGCACTCTATGAAGTTCTGATACCAAACTTAAAATTGATCCATCAAGTCCTCTAATTCTCCAACCGATCAATGATCAAAAAGTACTTCATAAACTTTTGTTAAAGCTTGAGCACAAAATCTTACTGCCCACCTGCCCCAACTCCCATAGCTCATAAACATATTAAAAAAACAATTTAATATGAAATGTTTTCAAAATGTTTTCCCATACATTTTGTGAAAAAAAAACTGTTATTTTCTTGGTCACACACATCCTCATTCATACGAAATTATATTTTTTCCTGTTAAATGTCAGCTTAGCGTAAGATTCCTCCACTATATAAGTGTTTGCATTTTAAATCATAGCCTTTAATTTATGACATATAGTAGCTTTAAATTATTTACTATCGCACAAACTTATCATCACCACCTCTAGTCACAACCATTTAATCATTTTAATTAACAACTAGTATCTTCTGGCCCGTGTACGTTTTATGCATGCACATTGCTCATACGTTAATACCGAACTAATGTTATATGTATACAAGTTTAATACGTCGGTTCCCAGTATATAGTCACAAGGGCTTTCCGGGATCTTAATTGCAAAAAAGGATTTCTTAAAAGTCTATATGATACTAATATTGGCTACATGATCCCTACATCATAAAATTTCCAACCAAATTGTGTTAGATTAGTGGGAGTAGACAAACAATACAATAGACCAAATTGCAAGGAATTGTCATTTCTTACTTTCATTGTTGTTAAACGAATGTCTAGGAAACTTTTGAAATCTAAATTAATAAACTAGTTTTCTAAACTTTGATTCTAAATGAGTATCATAGATGTAGCAACTATAATAGTATTGACACCAATATAATTTGGTTGATAATGATATGCTTATATGGAATCAATACATAATATAAAATAGATTGTGCATAGACTTCAGGATCATGATTAGCATTGCAGCAAACTTGTAAGAATTTTTCTTTTAAAAGAGTTTTCATACCCACCTTTGTATTCTATTGGCCACTAAAAATGGTGGATAGAAAGTTTTCAAATTAAAGATCCCATGGATCTGTATAGTGGAATTCTATAAGTTTATAGTTTTGTAAGTTTGTACTATATATGAAATCGCCTTTTCCGGTTTAACCATCTGCTGTGCAGGAATTTTAGTAGCAAAATAAATTATAATATGTCATGATTTTATTATTAATATTAAAAATAATTTACATATTTGTTTCGAGATTCTTTTTCTATAATTATGTTACTCTACCATCATGAAGCATATAACCATATCTTTTTCTACAATAATGTTTAAATATTAATTTAGACATTTCATTTTAACTTCAGTTAGATCGAAGAATCCTTGTCTATTGCCGTATATCTGACAACTTTTGTCCTATTGTTTGTATATATTTTTCACGACTTCGGTCTTATTGTTTATTTCTAGTCTCAACAATACAAATTACAAATAATTTTTGTAGAATTTTTCTTCACAAATTGGTTAAGCATTTTGAGACGAACTTCTTTTGGGTAGGAAACATACATTAGGGTAGGAAATAGACACTTTTTAGACGTACAGTTAAACAGAAACCATAATCACTAAAAATAAATAAAATCAACTCAAATGTAGGAAAATATACACGAGCTATATTTGGAGGGGCATATGATTAAACTAAACGTTAATGACCAGCTGGGGAAAGACTCAGATGCAAATCCAACCCTAATCCATCATCAAAAGTGGATCCCACTTCTCTTGAAAACCCATTCACCAATGGTCTCGGTCCATGTGCCTGAACGTGTCTCATCTGAGCCCCGTTAAACCCAAATCCAGACTCATACGAGAACCCATTTGTACCTGCTCCCGCACCCGAACCGTCCTGAATCACGCACCCATGCGACACGTGAAGCTGAGAGGGAGACACACGTGGAAGATACATCCAAGAACCTCCTCCCCCCGGCGGAGAAACGGTGGATGATAGGTGATGAGGCCGAGGAGCAAAGGCGGAGACCATTGGGTTACGTAAAAGTGGAGACGCTGATCCAAGGTTAGAGTATTTTGCGGCAGCGTTTCGTGTAGCTTGAAGCTGAGCGCGTTTGAGTTGCTGACGCTCTTTCTTGTGAGCGTTTTGGTGACCGCCCAAAGCTTGAGAGTTACCAAACTCCCTGCAACAGTACTGACACTCGTACTTACGTTCTCCTCCTCCTCCGCCTCGGCTTCGTACACCACCACCACTTCTTCCGGAGGAACCCGCCGGAAACTCGTTATGCTCCGGCGAGTCAGATGATTGGTTAGGTTTCACCGTCTGTTCGAAGAAATCTTCTTCTCCATCGACGCTGAATCCAAAAAGTCTTAGACGAGAAGTAGATGTCTTTGAACGAAAATTAAGCTCCTCCATTAAATATGTAGAGTTATATTTTCAGAAAGAGAGAGATGGTTTTTTAGTAAGAGGAGGTGGACGCATACATATATATAGTATAAGAAATGTTGAAGAAACTGAGATGTGGACTTTGTACAGTAACATGGGAGACACTGTGCAAGTGTGTGTGAAAGATATGAATATTTTTTTCTTTTACTTTATAGAATTATTTTTGTAATGCTTTTGTTATCGAGCATCCCAAGAAGTTAAAAGAACAGTGAAAGTGGGAGTTTGAAGGACACATGAACCAAGACGACATGGATTATGGGACCCACTTGGATTTCATTTGTCTCCTTTTTATATTTCAGTTTTAGGAATTTTGAGTTCAGCTAGACTTTTATGTGTTACTTCTACATGTTCTCTTCGAGTATAATCATATGTTTCCACCTACTTTTTATGTGATTCTAATTGACATATCTCAGTTTGTTTGCTTTCCATCAAATCTTTTACTTTGGTTCAAGTTTTCTCAGATTTACAACCACCTAACAAAGTTTTTTCCACATGCTTCAAGATAACATCTCTATAGTATTTTCAATTTTATATGGAATGCAAATACAATAATGTGCTATCTGGTTTTCTTCTAAAAAAAAACTAAAGAGTTAGTTTGGTGGTGGAAAATTTCAATTGTGATGTTAGTTTGGCAATAAAATTCTGATTTTTTCGATTGTGGAGTTTTTTTTGGATTATCGTGTGTATAATCGTATATATACCTACTATATACCTATTTAGATACAGTCTTAAAATGTTAATCAAAGTCAAATAACTTACATTTTATGGAATATTATTATAGTTATTTTCTTACGTACAGACTAGTAACGCGATCTTTAATAATGCCTATATAGAAAATGGTTACATGTAGCATATTTTACAGTTCTAGATAATCAAAAATCAATCAGCAATCGTTAACCAGTTCAGATTACTAACAAAAGGATAACTCGTCGGTTAGATATCTTTTAGCCTAATCGTACAATTCTTATAAAGTGACCGCCTAACCCGTTTTATTAAGTTATTTACACACATTCAACTCCAATACCAATTAGTATTTTTCCTTAGTATTTCGAGCCAAACATGCATCCTAGTTTTGATATCTAGATTTGAAAGAATGTCCACTTTAATCACAAAATAAGTAAAATGGCATTGGGAAGAAAGAAAGCATCTGAAGACAAAGCTAAGTAATGTGAAAACTAACTCGGTCAATCAAAAGTTGGGGTTGTTAAGGGTGCAAAAGAGAAACGACCAAAATAAAGTTTCAGATGTTAACATGTTCCCCACAAATTACGTGCCAAATGACGGATCCTAGTACGTTTGCGTGATTAACGTTAAGATTCACACACATACGCACACACTTTTCAATTGAATACTCATACTTGTATACATATTTACCGATAAAGGAAGGCTTACAGATCTGCGAATCTTACTAACTCAATCAAAAGCTAAATGGGTGGTTTCAGATTTGTGTAATGCTTTTCTTTGTATAAAAGCAATAATTGTGTAAACCCTCACAAACTAAAGTCTTTTTTAGGGGCTGGAGAAATGTCCCATCTTGTCTCCTTGTTAATTATATATTTCCACACGAATCTGCATTATTGGTTGCTTCCATACATCTTCTTCTAATCTCTTCTCACACAAAAGATCACTTACAATAAAACCCTAGTCGAATTGATTATATTGGCACTCATATGGTGACATGACATGATATTATAAAATTTAATTCAAAACGTGTGTTGAAGATACTTTTATTCACTTTTGGAATTCATTAGAGATCTGTTTGATGAAGAAAACGTGATCAGAGAATCCGGCACATCTAACTTAATTTACAGAGTTGGATTTGTTTTGCTAAAATATTTATTATATGTTGTCATACTTTCATACTTTGATTTTGAAATCATATTATCGAAAACTTTGGGAGAGAATATCCGACTGATAATTTTTCTACAATTAGTGAGCCTTTCTACTTGTAGTGTTAAGTTAAAGTAAAACGCATAGATAATCATCTCACACCAGATTGATTAGTATTACATACTCCAAATTTTGCAAACTAGACCTAATTTCTTGAGATTTTAAGACTGAAAACTTAGAGAATTAAATATTTTAGATCAAGATGAGAATTTCCCTAAGAATCCTTCACTATATGCATATGCAGTATGTTTTTCTTTGTGGACATCCGATAAAAAATATGCAACATACATGACATGTGGACCTACAATTATTAGTGCGCACAATTATTTTATGGAGATACATTAGTTTGTCACTATTTTTTTTATGATAATCATGTTATACATCAAATATTTCTTATTGGAAATAGCTAAAAGCAAAATGATTTCCAAATTCCAGATGTAATTAACTTTCAGCCTTTTTCGTTTCTTTAGCGGATCCAATGAAACTTATTGTTAATAATGTTTTGCATTGAGTAATATATTGGTGTTTTAGAAATAGAGGAAGAGAGGTTCAAACCTATTTTTGTACAAAATAAGATTTATTAAAATAAAAATTTCTGAACGTTATTTTTAAGTTTGGATGAGATTATAGTAAGGCCAAAAACTTTTTTTAGAAAGTTTCTTCGTGATGGAACGCAAGGATTGTAATAATATGTGTATGGTTTAAAAACACATTGATCAAGCATATATAGATTGGCCTATTCTATGACTGAAAATACAAAGATTGGCCTATCCTATGAGGCTATGACTAAAGAAAAGGATTGCCTATCATATAATCAATTAAAAATGTAATCTAAGAGTTTAAATATAAGTCATAGGTTTTTTTCTTGTGGGGGACCAGATCTGTTTGGTGACCTCTTGACATAGTCATTAAGTTCTCATTCTTGTTTTCATCATACCTTTTTCATCCCTCAAGTTTATTTTTTTTTGATAATCGAGGGTTCCCCGCTTCGCGGGTCAGTCCCTGGGTCCGGTCAGGCAGCGGGCCAGCTTCACCCGGGAAGTTTTTCCCTGAGCCCGAAGGCCCAGTACCCACTTTGGTGACAGGGATGAGCAGTTCGCCTCCGGCTGGCGTCGAACCCGGAAGCATGACAATTGGCCCCCAAGGCTCTAACTAGTAGAGCTGACTCATCCCGTCTCCCTCAAGTTTATTGGGACTAAAAACTAGCTCAAGTTCTCTGGTTCATTGAATCATTGTCCCCATGTGTTGATTGTCGCAATACAAAATGTGTCGGAAATTATTTTATATTTTCAATTTATCAGAAAATAACGAGATGTCCATTTATCAGAAAGTATGAGCTCATCAACATCGTCATTAGCCATATCACCACATGAGCGGTAAAAGGCTTTGCTTGGTGATTTTAAAGCAATGGTGGTGAGGATTGTAACATTGCGATTAGACGATATATGGTACAGACAAAGTGATGAAAAATTGGTATACAATTAAAAAAAAAGAATGTATAAACTTTTGAACCGCCATCATTTTGAGACTAGTAAAATACACCTTTTCAAAGAAAATAATTAAAATATTTCCTAAAGTGTATTATAAATAACTAAATACTAGATGATAACCCGCACGTATACGCGGAGCGAATTTTTATAATAATATTTGTTTATTAAATGGTTTTAACATTTTACAACACTACAATCTTTATCGATTATAAAATGATGAATACAAATGTTGGTCTCTTAAATATATCATCGTTGTTGAAGAGTTACCGTATTACATCTCATTTTAATTATTTTTAAGACTTCATATGCACAAAAGAAAATTAAGTTTTGCGGCTGACACAAATCACCAAAACCAAATAGGCAACATCGATTGTATAATGATGAAATGAGATTAGGTTTTCTGCTCTCGATTTGTTTACTATTGACTCTCCATAAGTGAGTTCATTTTCTACCTCTATAAAATTGCGTTTTCATTCTCGTCTTTTTTTTAATTGATATGAGTTAAGTTTCTTTTCTTAACTTCTTCTATGAATTCGGTGAATTAAATTAGTGTCAATTTAAAAAAAAAATGGACATCTGTAAAATTAATTTCACTCCAGATGCATATCTAAGAATCAAAATTTTGAAAAAAATCACCGGCAAACTATATTAACAGATTAATGTTTAAATCTAATATATCAAGCTGTTATAGAATATATAAGTAAAGACTCAAAATATAAATGTCTGTCTAGTATATATTCACCAGCTCGGTCTAAAAATCATCTAATTCTAGAACAACAAAACAAATTACTTATTTCCCAGTTCGGGTAATATTTGAATCTAAACGGGTAATATCCGAACCCGAATGGATAACCGAAGATAATCAAACATAAGTATACTTAACCATATATTTCTAGTTTACTTCTCTGATTTTATTCAAAATATTTATAGTAATGATGCTTATTTCTCAAAATTAGATAATATACATATAATTATGGACAAAATAATTTGCTACTCACTTAAAATATATATCAAGCTCTTGTTTCTTGCATTAACAAAAGTAGCATCTAAAATTTCAAAACAACAACTAAATTAGTGTCTTTCTATTTTTAAAATGTTATCTCCAAACTTATTAATAGTTTAATTTTTCAAAAATTAGAAAACCAGTTAAAATATATTTTAAATACAAAAAACTTAAACAATGAATCATTTATTTATTTTTTCTTCAAAATTTAAATATCCAAACCCGGCCCAAAATATCTGAACTCGAACATAAAATAACCGAATCCGACTCGAAGTGTAAAAATATCTGAACGGATTTTATACCTTTATACTGAAATACCCGATACGAACCCGAACGTGTATCCGAACATCCACCCCTACGATATATGATCATCATTTGTATCTTGTTTGAAAAAAAAAAGTTAAACAATCGATCACAAAATTTTCAATGTGGAATTTTTACCATTTATAGTCGTTTTTAAAAATTCAAAATACAACATATAAGAAAAAATCTAATTTTTTTAATTATATGATTAATGTGATTGTTTAATTTTTTTAATAGTATAAAATTAAACAAAAAAGAGAGGTTAGAAAAATTGTTATCAAATATGTATTATTCATAATCATTAATTGTCATATATATGTTAACCATATTAGGTAATTTCGTAGCTTTTATGTAAGGAAAGAAAAAATATTCTTTTGTACACTACAAATTAATTTGATAGTTAGTTTAATAAAAAACATAGTATATGTTTATATGGACGAACTTATTTTTCTAACAATTCTAAGAATCATTATCGTGATGACATGTGGCTACGAAAATATGTTGTAATGCTCCAGGATTAATATATAGGGGATGTGTACTTATTTTTTTAGCTAATTAGACGTACCAAATAACCTACTACTCTCTCCTCCACAAATATATATATATATATATATATATATAATCTTTTTACACATTAAAAACACATTAAATCACTATAATAATTATATAGTTTTTTGTAATTTTTAGTTTTCAATAAACAATATTAATATTAACAGAGCAGAGGGAATACCTTTTAGCATATTACAGTTTTACCATTATATTGGTTTGCAGTTAAATTTTTTTTTATTGATGTTATTTTACAACCAATTTTATCTCTTTGTATCACCAACTGATATCAAGCTGAATTTGTAAGCAACTTAAACGTGTCTCCTTATCCTCTCTTCCCCGACAAAAACTCAGAATCGTTTTGAGTTTGAGCTCCGGCGTCCGGTGAGCGTGATGGCTGGCGCTGGAGGCGTCTCTTCTTCTTTGTTTCCGTCTCTCTGTTGCTGTCATGTGTTCTCCTGCTTCGTTTCCGACATACTTTTGAATCTAGGTTAGGGTTTCTAACCGGAGGCTGTTTTTTGCGCAAGAGCTGGTTCACCGGAGACGACTCTGCTTTCTCTGGCTTCACGGTGAGGTTACTGAAGGGGGGGACTCGAGGGCAGTCGGCTTTTGAGTTGGGAGAAAATTGATTTTCATCCTTCGATCAACTCCGTTCATTTTTCGTTGATTGTTGAATAGCTTTGGGGTGGTTTCTTCAGCTTGTTTGGGCGGTGGATATCTACTGTTTACCGGGACAGAATCATTCTTCTTTAGGACTATGGTTCTTCTGTCCATTTTGGCGTCAAAGCGGACATGTTCCTTTACTTGACGGTTAGGTGAGCTCAGGTGCTCTTGTTTGGGGTTTTGAGGCGATTCGTGAGCTTAAGCGTGTAGGAGTGATGGCGCTAGGCTCTGTTCAGAATCGTGTGTGTGTGGCATGTTGTTTTACCCGTTCATTCAGCGGGCTCCGGTGGTCGTCTATGGCTGTTGGAGGCTTCTTGTCCTGCTACTTCATCTCGAGACTTCTCATCACAGCTTCCTATCAGTTCAATCTAGTTAATGGCGGTGGATTTTGTTTCAGTTTTGAGTCTATCTATTCATTATTGCCTAAACTCTTCTCCGTTTGACATGGGATTGGGGTTATAACATGATCAGTCATCCGATTCTCGGAGGTCACAAATGTGGAGGTGGTTCTCAGGGGGTCATTCATCACATCCGCGTCAAGCGTTTGGTCTTCTACACATCCCAGTGCCATAAAACTTCGTTTGAATTTTTGCGGTTGCGTGGTGACTTTCTCTGCAGGTATTGGAGGCAACCTGATATGGTGGTGGCGGTGAAATCAACTCGTCTTATGCAATTTTTGAGGTGGGATAGCGGTGTGTACAACCTTGTCTCTTGAAGCTCTTCTCGGTAAAGGTTTTTAGAACCTCCACTTCTATTTATCATCTAGCGATTAAACGACAGAGATGGTTATAAGTTATGAGGAGTTCTTCAGAAGCTAGCTACGCCAAAGGCGATTCGGGGAGTCCCGACATCCGAAACAATGAGGAGAACTTCACATTTTCAGGATCATCGCTAATGGTCGAGAACAACAACTGAGTCCTAAGGATGCTTAGAACTGAATGGTGGAACGTGCCGGATTGAGTGGGTGAGCGAAACTAAGATGTAATAGACTGAATTGAGAAATTTTGTTCAAATCATGCTTTGTAACCGGATCTGAATTCCCGTTTCTCGGATTGAATAAATTTTTATTATAAAAAAAAAACAGATATCAAGCTTGAAATTTATTAGAATTTAAGTTCAAATAAGATATTTTCTATTATTGTATTTAACAACTGATTTATTAAAACAGTAAGGTGCATTTTAATGATATAATTGTTCAAAGCTTAGTAATGTATTAAGATGCATCTAACAATTAGGGAATATTTTATTAATTAGTAGGCTCTGTCATTTAAAAATAAGTAGAAAGTTGGAAACTAGTTAATAAAGTTAAGAAGGAAATAAGAGGTTATGAGAAATGTTGTAAACTTGTAAATGACTCTTTTTTTTTGTGCACAAATTTATTAAAACTTAAAAGAGGCCTCAGGCCCAAAGTCCGGTCCGAATTGGGTCCAATACAAGAGAAGAACCTAAAGCGGTTTTTGCCAAACGATCAGCATCACCCTTACATCGACGAGAGATACGAAAATACAAGATATCGACAAAATCAAAAGAGAGCTTTTGGTTATCTTTTACAATACCATAGATCTCTTTGTTCTGGTTGTCGTTGTTAATAGCTCTAACGAGCGTTGAGTTGTCAGAGAGCATCTTGAGTGTTGGTATCTCAAGATTTTATGAGGTGAGGAGGCCGGATTGAAGCGTTAGAGCCTCCGCTACCAACAGGGAGCTTACAGAGTCCTGCTGGGTTGATCCTCGGTGTTGCTTGTCCCGGATTGTCCTGTGAAGATGAAGGCCTTAGCTATGCTCCTAGAAAAGCTGGATTTGGCTATGCAGTCCATTAAATAAGCAAGAACAACTGTAATACTGACAATGATAATCCGGGAGACTAGGTGAATCTCAACTATGCCGGAGATCATATTGTTCAGCAAGAAAGACCGTGAGACTGTTGCATACGTGCGACTGCGGCTAGACGATGATGAGCTATGTATGCTGTCTTGGTTTGAAAATTCCACTAGGGTGTCTTGGTCAAAGATAAATTCGCCCTGAACTCCGGTTCTAGAGCACTTGACTTCAATTCCCAGAGGTAGAAGCTTAATGATATATGATGGATAGGCAGTGGCTGAGTTCAAACAGGGACTCCATCCTACAACATTACCGTGTCGGGTCCAGAGTTCTATGGAAACCAAACCTAGCCGCTTTTCATCATTCTTTATCAAGCTAAACATGAGAGACCAAGTACCTTGAAGTACATAAATTGCAAAGCTGAGCGCAGCGAAGTTGATGCGTTGTGTTGTGAAAGCTGAGGTCAGGCTTCGATACCTGCCACAAACATGGTAAGGCTGGAGCCATACGCTTCTGCTAAGCACAACTCTAAGCCTTCAATCGTTGGTTTCCCTACGGAGCCAATAGGTCAGAGAACCTGAAATACGGGGCTTAGATCTTCCGATGTACAGAAGAGAACAACCGGTGAAGACTCTGAGAAGTTGATTTTTAAAAACAGAGCAAAGTCCAGAACCGGTTTTCACAAGTCGAAAGCTTGGAGAGCTTGGGACCGCTGCATCATGCGACGGAAGAGAGGGGTTGAGGACGCCGGAGTCCGGTGAACGTACGACTCTGGAGAGAACTCGCCTCTTGGACACACCAAGGAAGACACCACCAGTAGTTTCAGCCTCCATATCTGAGACAGAGGACTCCAGATCCACAACTTTGGTAACCATATGAGGAGAGGTGTATAGGGATTCATCGATGAAGGGAGGAAAAAGAGAGTGAAGACTGCGTCTGGAGGGTCTGGAGGCTCAGGCGGCTCGCTTGGAGTTAGAGTCTCGAGCGGTACAGAAAGTTTACACGGGGGCGGATCCGGCGGAGGCCTTGAACGCGGCTGAGGCGGAGGTTTCACCATCGAGACCGGAAGAGGGGCACGAGCTTCTTCAGAGGGTGGTGGATTGAACGTCGAAGCTGGATCGGAGAAGAGCCATACAGGGGCGGCGCCTAGGGAGGCGGGCTTGGGAGCGTTTTGTCTAGGTTTAGTTGGCTAAACTTGTAAATGACTAAATGTGAGAAAGTGTGTGGACATAGGCACTCAGGTTATCTTCGCTAATGGAGGAGTACATGTGATTATGTATTCATATGTCTTTATCAACAACTGATTTTTATTAAAATAGTTTTCTTTTATTTTATATCTTAGGGACTATAGGAACTCTAACCCATGTTGGACCCACATTGCAGAACACTTACTGCAAAATTTCCCGAGTTTTTAACAAACATGCATCTCCTTGAGATGAGAGAAAGACTCGCTAATCTTGAGTCTTAAGACAGTAATTTAGAACTAGTTTTTTTTTTTTTTTTTTTTT
>NC_027753.1:33173885-33185781 GCF_000695525.1 Brassica oleracea var. oleracea
AAAAAAAAAAAATTTTTTTTTTTTTTTTTTTTTTTTTTTTTTTTTGGAACACTTAATTTAGAACTGGTTTCACCACCAATTGTCCAGATAAAAATTTGACCAAATATCTATGGAATAACTTTTACTTTCTTTAGATTACTTCACAAAATAACTTTAGGATGCGGCATAAAATAAAGCTGCTTTAGGCTAAGACTTAAGCACTACAAAATAAAAAATACTAATGAAAACACAGTTTTAAAAAAGAAAAAATGAGGAGAAAGTGTTGGCCAATTTGCTTTGAGTATAAGTTTACACACTGATGGAGGTTTTGTCAATTCTTTTTGGATATTATATTTACGATATTTCAAATTTAAAATCGATTGAAATTATAAAAAATATCAGCTCACGCAAAACATAGCAATTTGTGTTCTTGTTAGTTGGTGGTAAAAGGAGATACCAGTGGAATGGAGCTGTATAAATTCACGTTGATTATATCATTTTATGTGCCTATTCTTTTCAAAATTAGTAAAAAATATGTTTTAATAGACGACCAACGGAATAGTAAAATGATTTCATAACATGACATGTTTTTTACCAACCAGCTTTAGTAATTAGGATTTATTTTTGTCATTTGTAGTTGTACTTCAACCACTCTGACAAAAAAATTAGGGGGGAAATCATATTGTGCAAATCATGTAACTATAGTTAGATAATCTTGTCCAGTGATTTTATTATTTCATTTAACAATTTTACATTATTCACAAATCATAGTTATGAGATTCTAAACATTACAATTGACCTATATAAGTATGAAATAGATCTTTCTTTCCTCATGTTATAAAGATCAATGAGAATAATTTACAGCTAGAATTGGGCTGAACATATTTTCCAATATAAAGAAGTGATGTTTATAGACCAAAATTAATGAGAACCTATAACCAAAAAATTTGACACTCTTATAATAGTGATGTTTAATCTCCTGAAATCCATAATTTATCTCGAACTTGTGAATAATGCAGTTAAACTCTTCTTTCTGGTTTATACATGTCCCGGCAAAAGTGTAATTATTTGACAAATAGAAGTACCAGCTGACTCTCTCTCTCTTGCTTCTCTTGTCTAGCACTATTCAGGTATCCATCAACTTTGACATAAATGATGTTTATTATCTTTATAAGATCTCCAAGATCAAAACTATACCCCACCAGAGTTTTATTAGCAGCGAAATTCAACCAATGGGGTTTATAATAAACTAATACTTTAATATAAAGTCGCTCCCACAAAAGGGATAATTATGCTTTTGGTTTACAAATGTGATTAGTTTAGTCTGTTGGGGGTGGATTTAATCATCCTCAATGCCAATTAGACAATAAACTAGGCTCATTTTACTATGAAGCTCTAGTTTCTTCCTTGTATAAATAAGAGATACAATTTTCTTTAGAGTGGAGGATCTCTCTTCTCCCATTTTACATATTAAACACTTCATACAAAGAGCTTATTGATTTTTAGATTTATTTACACTTGTAATCATACATGTAATATAATCTTTAATCGATAAATTATTTTTGATGTTCTTTTTTCATTTTATTTCTATGTTGATTTCTCTTTAGCCTCAAGAATCTAAGAAATCTAAAAAAAAAAATCCAAAATCGATTCTTTCTTCTCCGACATCTTTCTTCTTCGATTTGGACGGCTAGAAAATCTGGAAAAACACGAGTCTTGAAAAAGGACGAAGCTTTATTCTTGAAAAACACGAGTCTTGAAAAAGGACGAAGTCTTAAAAAAGGACGAGTCTTCTCCGACTTCTTTCTTCTCAGCTTGCCGTCTCGTCGAAGAAGAACCGATTCGGCTGGCGGAGGAACCAGAGCTGCCAGTCCCGCTGGGCGGCGATGACGGAGGAGGGGCAGCTGCCGGAGCTTCCGTTGTTGATTCGAACTCATCCCGCCACGGTGGCAGAGATGTGGAAGTAGGCAAGCCGCGTACAGCTCTCGGCGACCTTGGAAACTTGTTTCTTCTTCAGGTCAAAGATGCTTTGATCTCGTTAAGCTTGGAACTCGGCAAAGGCGTCTCGTCAAAACCATCTCGGCATCTCGTTATCAAACGCTTCGGTCTCTGCAGTCACGGCAACTCAACTCATGGTTCTCTTACATATGGATTTTGGTTTCATCGGAATGGATAAGAACGCTGCTGGACTATCTTTCTCTCGTTCTCAGCTTACACCTTCCGGTTTGTTCATCATAAGATAGGATAAGTTGTTCGAGACTCTTGTTCTCGGATGTCCAAAACAGAGCCATCCGGGAGAAACGGTGACAAGAGACTACGAACAGACGTGGAAGAAAAGCTCAGACGTGCCTTCTAAGTGTTTGGGGACATATATCTCGTTCGGTAATGGTCCTATGCGTCTCGTTCTTGGCGAGTTGAAGATCTTGGTTCACATGATTCTACTCCCCGCTCAATCAACTATACATCGGACGTGGAGAAGAAGCTTAACGTCGCTTCCTATTACAACGCTTCACCGATTGCAAGCTCGTAACTTGATCACGGTTCATACAACTGATCACTCACAACCCTTTTCCTACAAAAGACTGAGGAAGAAAGGAGTTCGAGCCCATCGTCTCTTCTCGGCAAGCACACCTTCAACCTCTGTCTCCTCGCCGAGTTTGATCAGTGAAGTTAGCAGAATGGAGGGTCATGACCAAGGGCTCGCCACTTTGGTACGAGCAGCGTCATCAAGTTTATGATCTCCTCTTGACATGACAGCAACGAGCCCAGAAGCTTCCCGACTTGTTCGAGGGAGGGCAGATCTTCGGAACAGGAAGCATTGAGATCAAGAACCTCTCGAAGACAAGCTTGAATTGAAACGCCTCGCCGAGGATATCAGACGTCACCGTTATCGTCGCTCTCGGCATCTTGTTCTCGCGGATAACGAACTCGTTGAATAATGCGTTTCTCCAACGCCACGACAAGGTCAATCACATGCCGAAAAACACAATAAGATAAGTTTTCCTAACAACCTTATCAAATTATTATTATCCTTACGGATTTACAAGCTTTAAAGTGTCGTCAAGTTATAGTTTGCTTCTTTAATAATTTATTATCTAACCACGTGATTAAATATTTACGGAAGCAATAGCAACTACAGTAGCAAATTGACTTGTGTTCCAAGTCATCTAATTTGATTATGTCAACATTTTACGGCCTGTAGTTGCTAACAAGTTTTAATCTTTTTGAAGCTTAGTACTCCGGTAGACCTGTACATCATCCCGGTGTCGCAACCCGTCTCACAAGAAAGTATCTTTGAACTCGTTCATTACTTTGTGTGATCTTGGCGAAGGATGTAACCAGCTCGGTCTCATCTTTACAAAATCACCGTCATAGAAACCGTACGGCGCGTCACACCAACAGCTAGTTGCCGACAAACCTAACCTTCTGAGGGGGCGGTGACAGTAAATAAATCATCTCCTCACACTGATCTCCGCATGATCTCGACACAAGACTTTGGGTAGGCACTAGTTCGTCACTCGGATTGCTAGCAAGTCTCGAGCATGACGTGATGCCGCGAAGACATGTCCAGCCGTGGCGATTTGATTATGTCGGTTCGTCCATGGCGGTACGTTCATGATGATGTCTGTGGCGACTTGTCCTCGGCACTTTGTTGATTGACGCTTCATCCATGGCAACTTGCTCCGGTGGTTCAGAACACTTTCCTCGCAGATCGTTCGCGCTACAATCCCGGAGTAAGAAGTCTGATCGGAATCAGAAGTATATCGATGACAGCTTGCCCGAGACGGTTCGTCTATGACACTTCGTCTATGGCAACCTAACCACGACAGTCCGTTCATGACAATCGTCTACGACATAGGCATGAATGTGTCTAGTTAATTGTCTAATAAACCCCATTCGGAAAATTCCTAGAGATTGACTTCATCTCTCTACGAACTTGGGGGGCTTACTGTTGGGGGTGGATTTAACCATCTCTCAAGGCCCATTAGACAATAAACTAGGTCCATTTTACTATGAAGCCCTAGCTTCTTCCTTGTATAAATAAGAGATACAACTCTCTTTAGAGTGGAGGATCTCTCTTCTCTAATTTTATATATTAAACACTTCATACAAAGAGCTTATTGATTCTTAGATTTATTTACACTTGTAATCATACATGTAATATAATCTTTAATCAATAAATTCTTTTTGATGTTCTTTTTCCATTTGATTTCTATGTTGATTTCTCTTTAGCCTCAAAAATCTAAGAAATCTAATTATTAAATTTTTCATTGTATAAATCCGACAAACACACTATTTTCGGTTCAAAGATAGTCTTAACCAACACATCAGGAAGACTCCACTCAAAAGGAGACTTTAAATTTCAGAATACGGAAAAAGAAAAAACCAAAACTAGACACTTGATTTTTCAAATCCAAATCTCCGTTAATGGATATCTCGTAAGCAGTTAGCCAACCAAAGATGGTGGGGTGTGATGATTTAGTATGTTCCAAGTGACACTTAACCGATCAAATTTAATATTTTATTAGTGTAAAAAATATACCTTTTATTAAAGCAGAGGGGCTTTAGGCTACAAATTTACAAATTTATCTAAGTGGGACACGTAAAGTGGTTACATTAACATGCACACACACTGTCACACACATAGATCTAAACTCTTAATATTCGCTAGGAAAGTTGAGAATTATAATATTAGCTAGGACGCATCTGCTTTCACGTATCCATTATTTTATCTTTTTCGTATCCATTATTTTTTCATGCAACTTAACATAGAATTTTGTATAAATTAACGAAAGATTTTCTTAGAAAATAAAAAATAGTATATATGATATATTTAAACACATACTATTTTATAAAAATATAAGAAAGTAACAATTTGTATCTGTATATAAAGTTAGAAATACGATGTTGATGAAAAAACCCAATAATTTGGTTACTTTAATACTATGTTCTGAATGTTTCTTATAAAGCCTTTTACATGTGATTGAAGCCTTTAACTATTTATTTCAAAAGTTATATATAAATAATTATGATCAAGAGTTGTACTGCATAACGGTGCCATCCATACTGCCATGAAACCGTAATCTTCAGATATAAGTTTTTTTTTGGGTTAAAGTAAGCAGCCACGTTTTATGCCTCAGATCGGGGAAGCAACCATGGCAAGCTGTTTTTTTTTTTTTGTTCTTTTGGGTTTTGTCTAAGTATTTAAGATGAAGAAATATTAAGTGCCTATGTAAGAAGAATTTTATTACTTAATCGAAATGATTAGCTCTCAATCCTCAAAAGTATTACTTCTTGAATCTGATGATTTCTTCCGTTTTCAAATTTTTTTATTAATTTACGATCACAGTCAAACAGAGAATAAATGTATACTGTATATGCAATTAATATTAGCACTCGGCCACTCATCTAAGAGCACGTTTATCGGCAGTGCTCAGAGGGGTGTTTAATATTTTTCGGATTAAAAAAACAAGAAAATAATGTATTAACCGAGGAGGCGATACTTAATTAAGCTCCACAAGCAGCGCATGTTATGGGACACATGTCATTGTATGCGTCTTTTTCTTTCTCCTTCGACGATTCGGTTTCCTCTCTCCCTCGACGACTCGTCTCTTTCTCTCCTTCGGCGATTCTGCGTTTGTCGATTGAATCTTCGAGGAATCCGCGTCGTTCTCCGTTAAAGTCGACGGCTCCGCTTCTCTCTTTCTCTCTCTCGGTGGCTCCGCGTTTCGCGATTCTCTCTTTCGACGACTCCGCCTCGTTGTGGTGAAATCTCGAGGATTCCGCTTCTCTCTTCTCTCCCTCGATGACTCCCCTTTTCTGTTGTTTTTTTTCCCCTGCGATGAAGACTCAGCCTCTGTCTCGTGATTTTCCCCCGACGATGAAGACTCCGCCTCTGTTCTCTCCCTCGGTGGATCTCTTCGTCTGTCTGCGAGGAAATCAAATCGAAAGGTAAACATTTGTATCATTCTTTTTATGTCTGAATCCTTCTTTGTTATTTGATTTGTTTGTTGTCTCGGTTACTAGTGATTAATTTTTCTTTGTCTCTGTTTGTGTTTCTTAAGATGGAATTATCAACAGACATGAAGGTTCGTTAAAGAAGATGACTACAACCGCAAAACAGGTAAAACATATATCTTCAGATTCATAAAGATATGCCTCTGTCTCTTGTGTTTGTTTTCGAAATGGATTCAACATTTTTTAAAGAGCTTTGTGTTTCATTTGTTGGTCGTTTATGATATAGAGTGAACGTTTTTAGGACTGTAGTCTCGTTTGCCTCGATTGTCGTTTTAAAAAGCTTTGTGTTTTATTTGTTTCTCATTTGTTATTTGCTTCTGTTTGTGTCTCTGTTGAGCTGCGTGGATCAAGAGGCAAACGAGGAAGGATCATTAAAGCAGAAGAGTGCATATGCTGGAGAATTGAACCCGTGTAATAAACAGGTAAATGTTTTACTTCTTTTAAAGTCAATGAAAGCTTTAGGGTTGAGTTAGGTAGGTAAATGTTTTGACTCTGTTGGCATTGAACCCGTGTTGGAATTGAAGTGATTGTCTCTTTGATGTGTTGAAATGAATAAATGATTGGTTATGGTTGAGGAAGAGAGTTAAATGACTTGCTTAGGCTTTGATAATGAATTGATTTGTCGATAATAAATGACTTGCTTTGTCATAGATTATTGTTGTGAAATGGTAATTAATTTAAGGTAGAAACATGTCAACTCGAATCTGGTTGTGGTTAGTTGTTTTGAGTGTTGAATGCTATCCTTTATTTCTCTACTCTCTCTTCCTTTTTTAAAACTCTTTCTTTCCCTTCCAACTCCAACAGATTCATATATGTTATTTCTCTAGTCTTTCAACTCATCAATGGATTTTAATCCGTTTACTGAGACAAAGAACTTTGTTGATCTGCTTAGCAGTCAACAAAATCTTGTCTTTGGTACTGACACTTCACCGCAAGTTCCCTTCTATGGCAGTCAAGCAACCGAGGATTCAAACTTTGGTGTAGAAACTCAAGGCACTCGTAAAGAAAGAAGAGCGTGATCGCCAGGAGACAATGTTCTGCTCATAAGCTCGTGGTTAAACACGAGCAAAGATGCAGTAGTAGGGAATGAGCAAACGTTTAATACATTCTGGACAAGAATTGCTACGTACTATAATGTTAGTCCTCAGGCTGCGGGCAGTGAGAAGAGAGAGCCACGTCACTGTAAGAATCGTTGGCAGAAGATCAATGATCTGGTTTGTAAATTTTGTGGAGCATTTGAAGCTGCGACCAGAGAGAAAACAAGTGGTCAAAACGAGAATGATGTTCTCAAACTATCCCACCACATCATCTACACTAACCATAAAAAAAAGTTCACCCTTGAGCATGCTTGGAAAGAGTTGCGTAATGACCAGAAGGGGTGTGAGGGGTCTACGGCTAAAACTGATGGAAACTCCAAAAAGAGGAAGTGTGGGGATGTTTCACAGTCAGCAAGCTCCAAAGCAACTGAAGCAGATTCTGGTGACGATGATGAAGCCACAACTCGCCCTCCGCGTGTTAAGGCCACAAAGGCCCGTTCTAAGAAGACAATGGATGAAGGGAAGAAGATGTCTCAATTTCAGACAATGTGGAGCTTGAAACAACAAGATTTGGTTTTCAAAGAAAGGTTGTCTAAAAATAAGTTACTTGACAGTCTCATTGCTAAAAAATGACCACTAGCGGATGAGGAAGAAGCTTTGAAGAAGAAACTCATCAATGAGTTGATGTCTAACTAGTTAACTACTCAGTTTGTTCTCGTTTGTGTCATAAAGTTTCTGTTATGTAGTTGCTTGTTGCTTGTTCTCGTTTGTGTTATGTAGTTTATGTCTAACTAGTTAACTACTCATCAATGCTTAAGTTTCTTGTTCTCGTTGTTGATCTGCTTGTCATGAAGTTTCTTGTAACTTGTTGTTCTGCTTGCTGTTTAATATATCTGAAATAAATATGATGTTGTTCTTGGTTTCTCTTTAATATATCTGGAAGTTCTTGTAACTTGTTGTTATGCTTGCTGTTTAATAAATATGTTGTTGTTCTTGTTGTTTGTTTCAGGTCTCATTCACGGGCGAAGCCACATGTGTGTTCTTTTGACGAGTGAAAGACTGAAGCCTCATGTACTCTAGTGTCTTGTTGTGTCATGGAGTGTTCACGGGTGAAGCCTCATGTGTTTTCAGTTTTGTATTTTTCAGTTGTGTATTTTTCAGACTTGTAGCTTCTTGTTGTGTCATGGAGTGAAGCCTTATTGTTCACGGGTGAAGCCTCATGTTGTCTAGTGTCTTGTTGTGTCATGGAGTGTATTCAGTTTTGAATTTTTCAGACTTGTATGTATATCATAGACTTCTATCCTTCTATTTTTATAATCTTCTCTACTTGTAACAACACCAAACTCATTTCTCTCTTTTAAAACAACACCAAACTCATCTTCTCTCTCGATACACTTCAACAACCTCACTTCAACAAACTCATTTCTCTCTTGTAAAACAACACCAAAGTCATCTTCTCTTTAATCACTTCAGCAACCTCACTCTCGAGTTTTTAAAAAACAACCACAAACACTTTTGATTTCACTCATATTCAAAAGACCAAACTTTCATTCTTAACTCATTTTCTCTTTTCAATCACCATATATGGCTTCTTCTTCTCAAAACACTCTATATGAATCATTTGGTGATGCATTTGATAATGCATTTGATGATGCATTTGATCAATATTTTGATCAAACTTTTGAGAATTTTACCATTCATGGTGATCAATACGAACAAAGGAAAAAAAGAAAAAAACGAGCTTATATCGAAAAAAATCGTGAAGAAGGCCATCTCCGGTTATGGAACAATTATTTCAGTGATGCTCCAACGTATCCTGAAAATCTTTTCCGACGACGATTTAGAATGAAGAAGCCATTGTTCATGCATATTGTTGATCGTCTCTCCAATGAAGTTCAATTCTTTCGTTAGAAGAAGGACGGTCTCGGAAGGCTTGGTCTCTCTACACTTCAAAAGTGTACAGCAGCTATTCGTGTGTTGGCATATGATTCTGCGCTTGATGCGGTCGATGAATACCTCAAGCTCGGTGCAACCACTACTCGGTTATGTGTGAAAATTTTTATGGAAGCAATAATAGATTTGTTCGGCGATCAATACCTAAGAAGACCAACACCGGATGATCATCAACGTCTACTTTATATTGGAGAGCTTCGTGGATTTCCCGGGATGATAGGAAGCATCGATTGTATGCATTGGGAGTGGAAGAATTGTCTCACAGCTTGGAAAATGCAATATTCTCGTGGTTCTGGAAAACCCACAATCGTTTTACAGGTGGTTGCTTCATATGATCTCTGGATATGGCATGCGTTTTTTGGACCTCCAGGTACCTTAAATGATATCAATGTTCTTGATCGCTCACCTGTTTTTGATGACATAATAAATGGTCAAATTCCGCAAGTGAATTTCTCGGTCAATGGAAGAGAGTATCATTTGGCTTACTATCTCACCGATGGTATTTATCCGAAATGGGCAACTTTTATCCAATCTATTCAACTTCCACAAGGGCCGAAAGCAGATTTATTTGCTCAATGTCAAGAAGCAGCCCGAAAAGATGTTGAACGTGCTTTCGGAGTCTTGCAAGCTCGATTTGCCATTGTTAAAAATCCGGCACTTTCTTGGGATAAAGTCAAGATTGAGAAGATTATGAGAGCATGTATCATACTCCATAATATGATAGTAGAAAACAAACGAGATGACTACACTCAATACGATGTTTCGGGTTTTCAACAAGGAGAAGGAAGCAGAAGTTCACATGTCGATCTCACCTATTTTACAAATATCCCTACAAATATCACCAATCAGATGGGTGTTCGAACTAGAATTTGTGATAGACAAGCGCATAAACAACTGAAATGTGATTTGGTTGAACATATATGGCGTAAATTCAGACGTGATCAAGACAACAACTGAGCTTGAATGCCTCTTTCAAATTATTATCGTTTATTTTAGTAATCTTTGTTTTAATGTTTTAATGTTTGTATTTTAAAATGTTATGTTTGACTTTGTTTTATTTAATAAATCAATTTTATCTTTTAAAAAAATTATGTTTATAAATAAATTTAATATTTTTTTATTGTTAAGAACCATAATTAAGCAACTATCAATAAACCACTATAATTAAGTATTTATTAACAAAGTTGCTTAGCTTAATTTTAATAGTTAAAAAATCATTAAGAACCACTTAAGCACCATTTAAGGGTTTTTAGCAATAAACATGCTCTAAGTATCCAATCCTTTCATGCTTTGGCTCAGTCGTTTGTTCTATCGATTTTTAATATTCGTATGCAATAAATGTATATATATATGCAATTAGTACTGCATATATATTACTTGAACCCATGTTTTTACCATAGATATGATTCACATAGTTAATTCTTATCACAAACATCAAACGTAAACACAGCCACCCAAGTATATCGGTTTGGCTATTACGGGCTTTGGATTGACCAGTAAACCTGTGTTTTAAGTTTCAATTCTTATGTAACTTCTAATTCTCATACATATGTCTCGATACTCTTGAACATGTGTTTTGAACAGGTATCTTACCGATGCCTGGTCCATTTACTGGTTGCTAAGTCCAAAGATCCGAAACGCAAAAATCGTAAAAACATCTAGAACTGTTTACGAGGCTAGTCGAGGCATATCTAGTCAAACTAAGTTGTAACAATAAGTATAACTCGATGTAACAAAATTTCTTTATAATATATTGCATGTCATACAAAATAAAAAGCGGTTGATATTTTTTTATATTTATTATTGAACCACCCAAGTGTTATGGATATGTTGAGCTATTTTTGAAATATTAAGTTTGGTTACGTATCGCTTTATTTTTTCAATAACCAGTATAAGTTTGGGACCAACCTCTAACGTCAGTAAAGAAAATTTGATCACACCAATCAATTCTAAACATGCTGTTAATCCAGTGGCCATATAAGTAAAAATAAAAAGTGATTCATTTTTTTGGTCGGCCCTTTTATATAAACACTACAAGAAAACACACGCTTAACGACGAAATTTAACGAGGAAAAACAATCCTCGTAAATTTACGTCGAGTTTACGAGGAATTTACGTGAAAAACTAAAGTCATCGTTATTTCCTCGTAACGTAACGACAAAAGTGTTTCGTCGTAAAGTGGATGTAATTTTACGAGTATTTTACGAGGAAAAACTATTTCCTCGTAAATACGACGTAAACTTTGCGTGGTATTTACGAAGAAATAGTTTACGTGTATTTAGCGAGGAAATTTTTGAATCCACCAACTTTATAGGTGTTACACGTTTTTTTTGCCCACCTAATTAATTTTCGTCGTAAATTCATAGGAAAATTACAACTACCAGATTCGAAGATTATTGAAGTCGAATTGACGGAGATTATTGAAGTCGAATTTCCAGGGATACTGAAGCTGAAATGCGTCCTCTTCAAATGTGAATGGTTCGACCCCGTCGTCAACAGAGGTGTTCGGTCTAACAAATTTGGTGTAGTTGATGTCAACGGTGGACGAAGGTACAACAAATTCGAGCCTTTCATCTTAGCTTCACAAGCAGACCAAGTTAGCTTCCTTCCATACCCTCGGATGAGAGATTCAGGTATAAATTGGTTAGCAGTGATCAAAGTTACACCTCGAGGACGAATCATCAGTGGAGAAGAACCACCATTGCAAGAAGAACAGATAAATGAAGTCGAGGAACCTGAACAAGAAATTGATGACATCCTTCTCATTGATCCGCATAATCACGAGTACGAAGATCTTACCGATGATGCCACAGACGAAGCTGTTGAAGACGAGTTTAATGAAAATGATGATGTTTCTAGTGATGACGAGAATGTCGATGTATCCGATTGATGTATTTGATTTTGTGTAG
>NC_027753.1:33188543-33204952 GCF_000695525.1 Brassica oleracea var. oleracea
TAAATTTTAATTTATTATTAAATTAAATAATTTTAATTATTTTTTAATTATATTTTTAAATTCTGTAAAATAATAAAAACGAAGTAAATTCGTAGCTAATGTACGACCTCTTTACGAGGAAACCTTACGAGGAAATGACGAGAAATATTAAACGAGTATTTTACGAGGAACCATTTACGAGGAAATAACGAGGAAAGATTTACGAGTATTTTACGAGGAAATCCTTTCGTGGTTGTTACGTGTATTTTGCGAGGAAACTCTTTCAAGGTATTTACGTGTAGATTACGAGGAACTCGTTTCGAGGTATTTACGAGGAAATATAGCGACGTCCTTTCGTGGAATATTGACGTGGTCTTTACGACGAATAGCTCTACTTCGTCTTTACGACGAAATATATTCCTCGCTAAGTTACGACGAATTAGCAAGGAAATATGTGTTACGACAGACGAGTAACGAGCAAACGAAAGAAAATTGCCCTCGTTAAGATTATGTTTTCTTGTAGTGAAATAATATGAAGTATCACATAACCCAATAATCCTTGATTTTTAAGACATCTTGTTACTCCTCCTGTATCATTTTAAGAGGTATTTTAGGTTTTTGCACAAATATTAAAAAAATACAAATTTTTATGTAATTGGCTTTGGTTACATAAAATAACATTAAATAAAACTAATTCAACTAATAAAAAAAAGATGTAGTATTTTATAATTGGTCAAAAAATTCAAATGATATTAAATTGCACCTAGAATTGTGAGAACATCATTTATTTTAAAACAAAATCAAAATACTTAAAACACGAGTTAAACTGATACGGAGGGAGTACAACGTATTGACGAGATTAGTTGAACTCTAGTAATTTGACATTACAATAACTTTTAAAATACTTTCAATAAGGAAAAGCTAGTTAATTAACTTCTATGCATAATGAATAAAATCTTGAGAATCATATAAAATATTCATGGCCGGATCTCAGATCTGGAGAACTATAAATAATTTAGTAAAGATTTTGATAAAAAATTTTTTTTCCAATTTGAAAACTTGTGTGTATATAACATTCAAAAAAATTGCTAACAAAGATCAATATTTGACTGGACTGTGCTCAGATTCAGCTCTAGAAACATTAGTCGCCACCTTCCTCTCTACTAGATTTAAAAACCGATTTATCCATATTTTATTATTTATAACTCATTTTAAATTTGCCAAAGTTATATGATGATGTAATAGATTAAAAATTATATAATGTAATTGTGATTTACCCAGTGTTAAAAAAAATTGCCAAGTTTGTATTTTTTTGTCAGCGGTTTGTATTTTATAATATATATCTTTTCAGGAAATTATAAGTAACTTCAAAAACTTACAATAAAATCAGAGTTGTATATCCCAACTTGAAGAGCTTTCCTATGACACAACAATCCTTCTGCCTTAAAAGAGCTTATGGATCATTCAAATGAACATATAACGCGCACAATGATAATAATACCAGTTTATACCAGTGACAACGTATCAGTTCCCACGAACGAATGAACAAAAACACCAAAAAGACTTTAAGATACCAACAAAGGAACAAATCCACCATCTGGTCAACCAAGCTTCTTATCAGATCCTTTTATGTTCAAGTTGAACCATTTCCTTTTCGATTTGTCTCTACTCTCTGCTCCACCTTCTTCTCCTGCACTATCACCCTCTCCTTTTGGTTCATCTCCCTGAGCTTTGCTGCTACTTCCGTTGCTCAAGTTGTTGCCGCTTGGTGTCTTCACCACAGAGAAAGACGAATGAATCGAGTCCCGTTGCTTTAGCAGCTCATCCACCTTCACCATCATCCAAAGAAGACAAATCAAACACATTGTCTCTAGAAACATTGCTTATTAATCACAGCAGACAATGCCAATAAAGAACAAAGCTATAAGATGTTTTATTAACATACAGTTTGCTTCTCCTGGGTGTATCTGGTGGTAACTTCTTGAAATCGAGCCAAAGCCTGCCAAACAAACATAGCAAATCATCAGCTTACATGTCTCCCTAAATACTGACTAAGCTCTAAATAGTAGAAAGTTACTTTTCGATACTCAGTTTCAAACTGCCGCAAGTCGTTTCTCTTTCTTAAGATCTGAGCTTCAATCTCTTTCAACTTCTCTGTTGTCTCCTCGTAGGTCTTTGCACAGAGTGCCTCAATTGTGTAAGATGCAGTCTTGAAAAAGTTATCACCTGAAAAGTAACCAGAGACAAGTTAAACCAAAGTCTCAAAAAACGATCCAGCTATTGTTAAAAGAGTAATGATTACATACCGTAAACTGCAAATATATGAGTGCCAGCTCTCAGCTCTGAGACCTCACAAGGTTGAAGACCTTCCAAGCGCTTGAAGAAAGCAGATTCAGGGTCCTTGGCTGCAGCTAACTGCACATTAACCATAATTTGGACGGCTTTAACATCTCTGCCTATTCTAACTATGAACGATTAAAAGGTTCAGAACTTGCATACCGCATTGACAGTTGAATCCATTCTGTATACTTGAAAATGTAAGAAATACATGCCAGCTGACGTCACCTTGCCTGTTTTCTCACTCTCTTCCTGCAATAACAAATAGAAGCCAGATGCTGTTAAAGAGTCAATATTTTCTATCAAAGACTACTGTATCTGCCTGTTTTTCTCATCTACGGACACTTGAGTAACAGAGTAATTCTTTTGGTACCTGTAAGGCCAATCCATAGCCGCCACTTGAATCTTGCTCAAAATAAAGTAACTGGAGAGAGATAAGACATAAATCAAAGTTAACATGCCGTTAATTAGAGGAAAACAACTAACAAGTTAGTAAGAAGGAACATACTTTGAATTTACTTTGTGCAGTTGAAGTTACTCTAACAACAACCCCTGACTCAGCTTGTTGTTCACTTATTGTAACTCCAAAAAAGTGAGCGCATTGCTTCTCAACCTGATGTATGAGACATTATATAGATTCAAATCCAAAAATACACAAGGGACATGAGAGTTCAGACCTTGCCGCTAACAGATGTACCAATAGGAAGAGGCCTAACAGTAACAGTTCCATTCATAGCCTCCTCAAGAACATTGGCAGACACAGTAGTCTTGATAGGCACTCCTAGTTTGCTGACATTTTTTTGACAATTCATTAAGGAAAGGATTCAAAACAAATTGTAATTTTTTTATAAAAGAGATATAAAAATTCACCTGAACAATGCAGCAAACATAGTGTTTACGGTTCCTAAGTTCGACAAGTCGATTTCCATTTCCATTCCATCAGCATCAAGAGCCTGAACACAACTCTTTAATTATATCTACAAAAGGCTAACAAAGAGACAGAGAGAGGCAAAAGCATCACCTCAAACCCAGCATTGTCGTATTGCCTTCTCTTCTCCGGGTCAGACAAGATGCTGTAAGAGAAAGCAACCTCCTTGAAAAGATCAGAAGCTTCTGGATTATTCGCGTTCTTATCCGGATGATACCTGTTTCAATTGATTGAATTTGAATCCAATCCAAAAGGGATCTTATCTCAGCAGGATTCAATTTCACGAATCTAAGAATTGAATGAAGGAGGATACACTTACTTGAGAGCTAATTTACGGTAAGCGGATTTGATTTCTTGATCAGAAGCGTCTCTTGCTACACAGAGCACCTCGTACGGGTCTCTTCGATTCGCCGGAGCTGACGACCCTTCCACCTTCTTCGAACTCATCGCTGAGCCTTCGTTTCGATCACAAACGATGGATAGTTTCACGAATCGGTAAGAGACGATTGACAGATGATATAGAAAGAAGATCTAATCTCATCTACAGAGAAGGGGAAGAAGAAGAAGAAGATTGTGTAAGAACACGACACAAGGGCTCCCCCTAAATTAATTGCTATAAAGGACCTCGATTTTTTAAGTGTTTCGCAAATCTATCACACACCTTCAAAATTTGCAAACAAAACCCAAAGTCCAAGATATACAAAGTATATCTTTTTAAAAACTCTTCTACCTTTCTCATATTTTTTTCTTAATTTTTATTTGACTATCTAGCAATGGAATTTGCTCTAAGATGCCATCTTATATATATAAAGTAGAGTTATGGTCTGCATACAGCCATCCACCTCATCATCTTGAAAAGAGTTTTTTGTGACACATGTCCACTCTCATTTACGTTGTTTGCTTCATTTATTTAACAGATCTCAGTTTGTAGGGCCTAAGTAAAACAACCCTTTTATAGGCTTCGTTTGTTTCTCTTCAAATAAAGCCCATCAAATGATGCCCTTTCTTCTCTCTAATCGACATTATTGTCTAACCTGCAACCTAACGATCCCATTCCACTTCCCCGATGAAATAACGCTCCATAGTTATGGCATTCAATCAACAAAACCCGTGAATCCCACTATCATCTCTTCATTGTACCTTTAATCCATTGTTCTTAAACTTTTTCCAGTGTATACAAAGCTACAACAATGGTGAATTCTTCACCCTGCTTTGCAATCTGAACTGTTCCAAAGAGGAACAAAGGAAGCAGGAAGGTTCGAGAACACAAGTAAATGACTAGATCCATCGCACCCTCCCACTACTAACACTGTTTATAATTGTAAAACATAATTTGATATTTATGATGTTGGTGCAGTAGCGGAAACAAATGAGGAGAAGCAGACGACAACTCTAATATATCCTGGAGTAGGATTTAATCTTCTAGGCCAACACTCCGCTGAGAGGAATCAAGAAGCTACTGTTTACGTTGGGAATCTCGACCCCCAGGTTCTTCTCCTTTCTCTCTCTCTCTCGCACGAACCTTAGATTTCAGATTGATTCGAGAGATTTTCTATGTGTTTCTAAGTTTCTCTTATCTGTGAATCGTAGCTATTAGAAGATTTTTTTTGGGAATTGTTAGTACAAGCATGCCCTGTTGGTAAGTTGAACGCTTTGATTCATATGAACAATCTTCGCTAAGTTTCTTCTTCTGTATCTTATGGTTTTTGGTTATACTTAGAAGAACTAGTCTTCCTCTGACATTAGGCTCCTTTTTTTGTTTTTAGATTTTATCAATTAATGTCTATGTTCCCAAAGATAGGATGACAAATCTTCATCAAGGTTATGGATTCATTGAGTTCCTTAGTGAGGAAGATGCTTAGTATGTAAGTATTTCTCTTTTCCAAGAGTTTTAACTTCTTTCTCTACACAATAGTAAACTTTTCTTTCCATGTGCAGACAATTAAGCTAAAGCTTGAAGCTTTGATATATAGATTAGGATTAAGAGTGATACAGAGGAGGCTAAGAATGATCTGCGATGACCTTTCATTCACACAGGGAGTTGGTACCGGATGGGTTCAAGACAGTCGAGTATGATGGGTTCGTCTCAAGTTATCAGAGACAGCTCTATCCATGTTCTTCCATTTGTTCTAATCGTTTCTCTTGGTCATATTCCATTCAGTTTCACTGTAAGAAGAAAAATCCCAACCTTTTCAACTTTTTTCTTTTCCATTTATAGAAAGTTGTGACTTATTTGTATCTTTTGGGTCCAGTGTGGTTATTCTTCTTCAACATTAGCTACAATCCTAAGGATCTCGGTTCAAATGTATCTGAGGTACTTAACCAATCCATTGTTCTTAAACCTTTTTCCAGTGTTTAACCATATATATATATACTTTCTCAGTGGCCTCTCCAATTCCTGTAGAATTATTTAGATATTCTGTGATTTGTTGTTTGAAATTAAGTTCAATGTTTAAACTTGTGTGCATCTTTAGGGATCATATTTAGGAATGTGATTAGCCAGTTGTAGCAGCAATGATACATCATCTGACCTTGGAGATCCTGAGAAGAAGAAGCTTTACGAAGCAAAATTGTGGGTGAAGCCATGGTTGAACTTCAACGAGCTGCATAATTCAAGCTTGATGGTGATGATGCCCCTACCATTACTCCCTTTGATCTTGGATGCAAAAGGTATGAATACAGAATACATAAGTTACATATATGTATGCAACAGATAGATAAATCTTAAGTTTCACGATGGAGGAAAGTTTCAGGTGATGGTCTAGAAGACACATCTCAGTTCAAGGCAATATATTTTGGCTTCTTAGATTACAATGACCGTCTACCATCAACTCTCCAATTATAGCCAGAAATTAATATGAATGTTCTATACATGCAACGTTGATCAGAGGGTTCCATCAATGAGAAAAGCCTGAACACCTTTTGAGACCTGTTTAAGGAAGGTTCTATTTACTCAATAAGGGGGTTTGACGTAGCGCGGAGCACCACCACCTTGATAAATACTTGGAAGATGTTGCGGCGTTCATTGACATAACTCATCCGGATATTACAATACTTGAGAAGATGTTTATATTCTGCAACCACAAAAACTACTTCCGTTGGCAAATATCAACACCCACCTACCCGGTTAGTCTCACATCCTCTGTATGTTACCTCTGCTTTCAAGCATATCAATATTGATGACTATGTTTTTCTTGCCAAGACATTACTGGTGAGTTGTGCGCCATCAGGAATTCAGGATCACATTGAACGAAGAAACACATACGACTCAACATACAATGCAACCATTCGCCTTGACAGGTGCTTTTCCACAGTTATGTGTAACATTACGCATTTATGAATAACGTAATTCCACGTCACATGGATTTTTCTGTTTGTCTTCAGGTCTTTCACGAGCTAGCCATCGCGTTTCAGAAAAAAAAGGCAGTTCTATTTTTGCTCCTAATGTAGTTGTAGCCACTAGCATTAACCAAAAATCATTGGTGGTGATTCTCCTTCTACCACTAACAATGGCAACCATTATGAGACTGTGAAAAACTGTAAATGCGAGTTCCATAAACCACATCACTGATACAATTCTTCTGCAGCCCGGTTATTTTTGACTGCCACCTCTTGCACCAATTTTTACTTTGATACACAGACTACAACAATTTAAAGAAAATGATGATCATGAGAACGTTCATCTATACGGCATACTGATGCTGGACCAAAAGGCCCACCCATACTTTCGCTAAGGTTGTAAGACATCCACCTGTATAGACCTGAATATGTATTATAGGATGACGTTCACCTTAAACAACTCATTGTCTTTACATTCTATTTCTTGAGAGGTCGAAGTTGATGAATTTTTTTCACCACCACGATCTGATTAGAAGTAAACATTCAGAACACACACATCGTCAACGACGGGTTATTGACTTCCACAAGAGAACTTTTTTAGCACATAATTTAACTGAGAATAATCTGAAACATTATATACACTATTTCAGATAAAAGAAGAATATCCAATAAATAAATAAATAAAACTATTTAAATAATAATTTATAATAAAGTTACCTCAATATAAAATATCAGATTATTTTTATAAGATAATATAAAAATCAATATCAGAAGTTATTTTTATAATATAATAACATTTAATAATGAGTACATATATTTCTAAAAGCAATATTATATTTGTATGGTTCTAGGAAATGTTTTTACAAAAAATACGAGGAATCAATTCCTCTTTTTCATATTATTTAAACATAATAAGTTTAAAATACAATATTTAAAAAGATAAAAATATCAATAAATCCAAAATATAAACAGAGATAATAATTTGTTATGTTTGTGTTGAATATCAACTGTAATATATTAATTTATTTTTATTCACTATATAATAAATATTGAAAAAAGTAAAACAACTAGAGGATAAACTTTTTTAGTGGTGAGAAAAACCTATGCCTTTTTAACAACATCAACAAATACAGATGGTTAAAATTATTATCAGCTGGATAAATTAAATATTGGAATATTAAAATTAATAAAAAAATTTGTTACTTTTCTTTTATTCACTTGTCCGTAGGTTTATGGTTTAGGAACTTTGGTATAGAAACTCTTGATATGACTTTTACTCTTTTAAGGTTGCAAAATGATTGATTTGTATCTTCTTATCTTCGCTTATAGATAATCTTGATAACAGTCTAACATAAAACAAACAATCAATTCATTACAAACCATTGACTCAAAAGACCAAACGTTTCTGAATTAAATTGTCCTTTAAACAAAATGTTACAAGAAATCAAGAAAATCGATAATTTAAACTCACCATCTATAAAAAAAATATAGCTATAACACCTTATACTTCTTACAACTTTGAACTCATACAAATAACCAAGGAATGAATGACGAACCACTTTTGTCTTATGAGTTCTCACACCAAACAAGATCTTAAGGAGCAAATCCCCGGCGCACACTCAAAGTCTACATCAACAGGCCCAACACACAACAATCTATCATTGATTTCGAACTACCATCTATCACAGACCATCAAGATAATTTTAATGACTCAAAAAGTGAGGGCATAGAATTTATGATAACATACCATGAAATCGAACACCAACACACTTCAAGTCTACATCAACAGACCCAGCACACAACAATATATTATTAATTTCCAGCTACCATCTATCACCGACTATCAAGGTAATTTTAATGACTCCACAACTGATGGCATGGAATTCATGTTAACATACCATGAAAACGAGCAATGCGACTCAACCATGGTTATTCAAGAAACAACCCAATATGTGATGAAATTACTAACAGACGAAGAGAATAACGTAACTGATGATCTTCAAGTTACTCTTACCATCACAGACTACAACCAAAACGCGACTGCAAGACCTGACGTCAACCTTATCATCACCGATCTTGACGCAACTAATAGGCCTCCAACTACAAAAAAAAAAAAAAAAAGATACATGCACGGTATACTTCAGAAATTACAACAATGGAACTATCTATGCTCTTTTACGCCGTACTTTCCATTTCCACTGCATTGATCAATGGCTTCGTACAAATATAATATTTCCCATATGTAGGGATCAAATCATCTATGATTCAGCATTATTACAATTTATATGGGGGTTTCTTATGTTCCAATTTTCAGTTTATTTACATACTGCTTTTGATTTTCGTTTAAAATTTTAAAAAATATAATATATATAAATTTTTTTTCTTCATTTCCTAATATGTTCCATTACCAGAATTATTTTTTTTTTAAACCAAAAATCAGATAAAAACATATATGAACAAAACTTCATTACACATGTTTAAATTCAGATTAGTCACTAAAATAAAATTTCAAATGTCGTTCCTTCTATATACTGTCCACATGGTACTTAACAGTATAACTATGTTCTCTAAATAAAACATCAACTTTACTTTATATTTAAATTCTAACTAAATTAACTTTGTTAAGACTATCGGCTTTTTATTATACTTTTATTGAATCGATTAGTTACAACCACTTATGCTATTTCACTTTGAACTAAGTAACTTTTTTAAAAAAAAGTAATACACTAGGATCGCTAACCAGTATCAATTGGATCAGAAAAAGATCATTTTCTCTCAACATATTTTCATTTTCATATTTTTGAACATTTTTGAACATTTTTTTTACTAAGACCATAAAATGAATTGTAAATTCATGTAAGAATTAAACTTACGAACCCGGCGCGTAGCGCCAGAATACCACTAGTATAGTCTACAGTGTTCGCATGACGAATTCTGTCAATAATATGTATATAAAAACTGAATAAATGATGCATTTGCATACGGTTTAAAACCACTCTCATATTTTGGCTAAGACTCCGTCATCTGACCATATTTTATAGGAGTTATTATATGTACACGAGTAGATATATAATGGTCGTTGAAACATCTTCCTCTGAATAGATACTCCGTATACGACTAAAGACTATTGTAAGATAGTTAAAACCGTATGAACACAAATCAAAGTGCAACTTTCAGATAATACATATATATCCAAGTATAAGAACTTTACACACCTATAAAAATGAAAATAAATGGTACAGAGAAAAATAGTGATCAGAAATACATGACGGTGGATGCAAATCGGAGCAACTTATCCAAAGCATTAGACGAAAACTTGCGAGCAAAGAGAAAGCAAGGCCTCGTCTTATCCACTCCTTTGTGTTCACAATACTCTTTGTCACTCCTCCTAAGCCACTTCAAGAACTCCACATTCACCTCCGGCCCACCAAACGATCTCGGATGGGCCCTACGCTTCCCCCAGTCAGTCCACGTCAGCGTCCTGTTTGAGTTACGCGACCCAAGGCTGGGCGTCAAGTTGAGTAGCGTCGGTAAGTAGTGCTCGTCCGGACACCGACAGTATGCCTTGAAGATGGGCCAGTAGAATGTGTCGGAGACAGTCTCCAGGGCCATGGGTCGGTCTAGCTCGAACCACTGAGAGCCTTTACGCCAGTGGTGCATGTGGATGTGCGGATACATGCGGCGGTTGTAGCGGACGCGGCCGAAGGGGAGGTCGTAAGAGTCTACGTGGGTTTGAGTGGAGTTGATGAGGTAAGAGTAGATAGTGGTGAAGTTGAAGAGAGGGATGCATGCTTCGGAGAAGAGAAGGAAACGCTCGTTGTTGATGTCTAATAATGCGTTTGCTAGTAACCTACGTTCTGCGTCTACCATGTTTGCGTTTGCCCAGTCCACTCTCTGCGTTAATACATAATGACGTTAGATTGTGATCTCTTTGATTAGATACAAATTTTTGTATTCATCAATTGTGCAATTGTTTTGAGATTATATACTACCAAGAAAATTAATACTAATCGAACCTATTTAGTTCAGAGTGGGTATTTAGGTTAGTGGTTAAGTACACGGTTAACGATATGTAGAATGGTAGATAGAGCTATTTAAAATATAAAATGTAGAAAGGTAGATAGAGCTATTTAAAATATAAAATGTATTCCATTATATGCCACACAAGTCATTGTGGTCTTTTTGTGAATGGGTTAAAGTGTTAAACGCTATTTGTATTTTCCCCAAACCTAGCTACTATTGCAACAAACCAAAATGGAAAAGAGAAGGCAGAAAGGGAAATATAATAAACGATGGGGTTAGAAGCTGGCCTTGCTTGGAATGCGGCGGCCATGAAACACCGAGCCTTGGGGCATGGACTCTTTGTAAGACGGATTGGTGTGAATATAAATAGTGAAAAGACCTTCATACCCTCGAAAGAATCTTTCCCATAGAGGAGACAGAGGTAAAGGTCCCCTTGTCAAGAACATGAAAGCAACCTTAGGGGTTCGAGAGAAAGGGTAGGGGGAGGAGGAGATGTAACGAGGACGAGTTGGGATCTTAGGATCCATTGAAGCTCTCCAAAAGAGCTCGTTGTCTTCCATATTATGCATGATGTTAATCTTCGGTGGCCTCAGAAACATTTCGATCTCGTAGTTCTGAGGCAAAGGAGAAGAAGTAGGGGGAGGAGGAGATGTAACGAGGACGAGTTGGGAAATACTTTGAACGGTTGGATAATAAGGCAAAAATGATGCTTCTAGAGAAGAATGAACAATGATTCCAACTACCACGCCCAAGCAGAGGATGAAGAAATAGAAAAGGAGATTTAGGAAATGGTGGAGCAGTGGATTGAGAAGCTTGATCACTAGAAATAATGATGTTGATGATGAGTTTCGGTCCTTTTGTGTTGGCATCTCCGACTAAGAAATACATGAGTATGAGAATTTTGCTTTTAAAATATAAAGAGGTTAGAAGTGGATGGATGGATCTTAATTTTTAGTTGGAATGAGGTGAAGAAGTGGAGATGAGCAAGTAAAACTGAAGATCTTTGTTGCATGAATGATTAGGACGTTAACAAAAATTACACACGCAATGGAGTAAGTTTTTGGTATTTTTCGACTAATCCAATTGTAATCTCAACAGCATTTTGTTATTCTTTCATTTTTAAGAAAATCTTGAAGCTACTTTTTGGAGGTGTTATTGGTTTATATATTTTGATTGATTTAGAAATCCATATAGTATTTATAAATCCAAGTAAAATATGCAAATCCGGAAGTTTTCCCTTGGATTTGAGTCTTTATATTTTTAACTAAAAAATCCAAACAAATCCATTCAAATCCATTATAAAATCAAATATATTAGTAAATCCGTACGATTGAATAACACTTGATTTGATACAGAATTTACGAATTATTAAACCAATAACACATGATTTTAATACAGATTTGAAAATCATAGAACCAATAACACTAGATTTAGTTCTGATTTTCAAATCCATTAAAATACAACAACCAATAACCCCTACTTAGTTAGGATATCTTCATATCCAATTTTTATAGGATAAGTATATTCCTTATAGTTCCGAAAAAAAAGTATATTCCTTATATATTTACGATACGACAGCTGAGGCGTTAATCGATTGATGTTAGGAGTTAAAGCACTGAGAATGCAAGTACTTACTTAATCTAAGTGCAACCAATGATTTAGATGGTTTTTAAACTAATGATTAATGATAAATGAAATGACTTTCTTTACTAAGAGAAAAGAGAACTCATGGGCATATGGATTAGACCTTGGGTGATCAAGTTTCGAACTAAAGATGGCAAACGATCAATCAAACTATCAACCTTAAGCTTAGACACAATCTTAAACAAACTCTATGTCTAGATGAATGTTCATTTACTAACAGGCTTCGGGAGCGACCTGGAGGGGTCGCTGCGAGACGTCGCTCTGGGTCGCTCTTCGCGAGCGACCTCGCTGCGTCGCTCCGGTCACGTCGCTCCGGGTGATGGAGACGCGAGCGACCTCGCTGCGTCGCTCCGGTCACGTCGCTCCGGGTGATGGAGACGCGAGCGACCTCGCTGCGTCGCTCCGGTCACGTCGCTCCGGGTGATGGAGACGCGAGCGACCTCGCTGCGTCGCTCCGGTCACGTCGCTCCGGGTGATGGAGACGCGAGCGACCTCGCTGCGTCGCTCCGGTCACGTCGCTCCGGGTGATGGAGACGCGAGCGACCTCGCTGCGTCGCTCCGGTCACGTCGCTCCGGGTGATGGAGACGCGAGCGACCTCGCTGCGTCGCTCCGGTCACGTCGCTCCGGGTGATGGAGACGCGAGCGACCTCGCTGCGTCGCTCCGGTCACGTCGCTCCGGGTGATGGAGACGCGAGCGACCTCGCTGCGTCGCTCCGGTCACGTCGCTCCGGGTGATGGAGACGCGAGCGACCTCGCTGCGTCGCTCTGGTCAAGTCGCTCTGAAAGGGTGTCACAGCGACTTCACGGTGTCGCTCCGGTGAGGTCGCTCCCATGCACTGCTCGTCCAATGATCACCTTTTTCACCTCTTTTGAGCTCCAAATGCACCCAAATGTCTCCAAGAACTCCATGTGGTACTCCAATACCTGATAAGGACTCATGTATGCAAAATGCAACCTAAACAAGGCTAAATCCTACTCTATATGATCAAAATGCACATGGGTGAATGAATAAGACAATGAAAATATGCAAGATATCATAGATATCATTCATCTTGTATGTATACTGTCTTACGTTCAATGGAAAGGTGATCATGACCAATTCCCAAACACTTGCATGGTATCAAAACCTCCAAACTTAACTAATGAAAATATTGATTTCATCGATCCATACTCTTATAATTGGTTCAAAAATGGCTTGCGCTTTCCGATACAAAAATAATGGTCTACGAGATTATTAGAGTTATGTAGAAATTAATGGAGTTATGTAAAGATTAATGGATCATAAACCTAATCTCTAGAAATTAATGGAATTATGTAAAGATTAATGGATTATAAACATAATAAATATATAAAAATTTTGGATCAATTTATTTACTGCCAATTAGTTTTAAATTGGAAGATTAAGAAATTTAACATGATACGAAAATATCCTAACTTATATATATATAATAAATGTACGCATCAAAGTTCTAAACTTGGTAGCACGGAAGCTCATCAAACGTCTGCATTTCGCTTCGGAATCGAAATCAAACGTTTGTGAAAGCTTTCGAAATCTAGTTTCCAAAACGTTTCTAAAATAACTTCGTTGGAATTTTACGTTTCCGTTTGAACTTCCTCTTCTGTCGTAAAACTTAATGTCATCAATAAATAAAAATATATAAAATTATGTTTTTATTTTGGATAAAATCTAAAAATTAATAGTATTAAAATAAAAAGGATAAAATATTCAAATATTAACACTAATACCACAAATTATCTTTGTGCACAACAACTTTTTATAATAGATTTTGCATATATATTCAAGTATATTTTAAGATAGTCAATTTGATTAATTGGATAATAGTTTTTATAAACTTAATCTGTTAGTATTTTCATGATTATAATATGAAATCAGTTGAATGGATATAAAATTATTAAGATGAATAAGTGATTTTAATTTTTAATTTAAATCATATACTTCTTAGTCACATGTTTTTATAAAATTATATATATATATATATATATATATGGATGTATGCTTCTAAGATATATCCGTTTATTAATTTTTAACAAAATTTTGCATCTACACTTCTTTATGATTTCGCTTCTACATGACCAAGTCTGATTCCATATAACATAGGTTCAAAAGTACATCAAAGCTCTAAAATTATTCAATCTTTGCCTTTCTCTGGATCTTACGTGGTCTCGTTGAAAAAAAAAAAAATATACACTTTGAGGTATACGTGGCAAAGGCATTTTTCAGTTTGTCTTCCCAAAACCAGTTGCTATAAGCAGATATGTATTTTTAATTGTGATTTGAATGTTTTACTTATAGTTGTTTAATTTCTTCTTTTTGTAACTAATATTTGTTTAAATTAATTGCTTTTACGTATCATCTATGTAGATGATTGATTGCTTTCTTTCTTATTTGGCCATAAGATACTGTGATTGATGTATATATATTTAATAGCCTTTCCCGAAGATATTATTTTCTGGTAATCGTCAACAACACATTCGTAAGACGTCCAAGTTTATATTGGTTGGCGCTTGCAACAACTCAATTGTATAAATAAAATGGGATTGTGATTTTTTTTTTGACACAAAAATGAGATTGTGATTAAATTTAGACAAATGGAAGTTAGTAGTATAAGTTAACCCTGAATTGGGATTGCTTATAGGTATTGAAGTGAATTCACTACGAAGGGTGAAAGTTACTTGGCCATAAAAGCAGGATTTTTCAGATTGGTATATTCAAACAACTAGATTTTAATGTTTATAGATAAAGATGTGAATTTCATTTACCCGACTTTTATAGTATGCTATGCATAGACATGATACCAACTTTGCTTTTTTCAAATAAAGGTAAAACAGTTTAGCTTCGAAAATTACCTAGAAATTTAATCTTATGTAACCCACATTTACGAATAAGTTTTCTCACATGGGTACGTGTTAAGTGACTAAAGTCTAACATATGATCATGTAGACTGTTAAACAATGTGGGTGAAAATCTGTTTTTCAAAGCGAACGATCATCGCCGGATCAAATCCATATATCAAAATAATTAAACTTTTATAGAAAAAATTAACTATTTATACCAGTCAATATATATATAATTTAAAAAATGATTACCATCATGTGAGGATAAAAAAATTATATTCTGGCATCAATAACATATAATTAATAATATTGAATTTACATGATTTAAACATTAAGTAAATAAACTTTTCACCCTTTGTATATTTTAAATTGTGAAATCCAAAAAAAAATCTTACAATTGTTCTAAATATACTTAATTACATATCTTAAATATTTAAAATATAATTTTCTTTTGTAACTAGAAAATTTTACAGGATTACAGAATTATATAAACAAACCACCTAAATGTACATACCTACCGACATCACGCAAAAATGATACGTGGTTAAAAAAAAGGTAAAAATAGTTGCCTACTGAGATTTTTTTTTGTTCAAAGTCTACTGAGATTTTTATCTGTAAATTTATCTGTAAAGTTGGTTGCACATGAAGTATTGTTGGAAGCTTCATTCCATTTGGGACATAAGATTTTGTTCGTTTCATAGAAATGAATCTTCAGCTCCATATAATATACAAGTCAGTTGAAAATCGTCAGATTAGACTAAGACTAACGATGCCTGAAGGCTGAAAGTACGTGGCCCAGCTCCTCAGAACTAAGTTGACTTGTTGAACCAAGGAGAGATGTACAACGAAAAAATATTTTGTGATCTTAGGTGATAGGCTAATGAACTTTAGGAATTTGTCAAATATTATTCAAAACTTGATTCTAAATGCAAAAGTATATTCAAATTTCAATGAAATATAAAAATAACCCAAATGCCAGTGAAATTACAACCAACTCATTATAATCAAATAAAAAATCAGAATTCATTTTTTTACGGTTATATAAATTTTATAAGGTTTTGTAAGTCTTTTGGAGAAAGTCTTCTCGTATAATATCTGCATAACTACCTACTTGTATTTGTTTTATTTTTTTGTCATCACAAATTAATATACATGAGTTAAGAATTGAACATGTAAATATGTTACTAAGGATGTAAAGCATCCGCAGATAAGAATGTTACCCAGGAGCGGCTCCAATTTTTTTTGTTTCTTACATCTGATATCTTGCATATTTCTATTGTTTTATCCATTTATCCATGTGCA
>NC_027753.1:33205052-33208201 GCF_000695525.1 Brassica oleracea var. oleracea
TTATACTACAGCATTTGTCTTAGAAGCCTTGAAAACTCCTAACATCAACATCGCATATTAGAAATGATCACAATGTACCAAAAGCAAGAGTTGGTTTTATTTCAACTTTTTAATCTAACCAATTTTAATATAGAAGCTCAATACCCCTATTAAAAGCCTAAAATAGCTAAGTACTCATGATGGAAAAAAAAATTGACACATTCATTTTGTTACAAAGAATTCCCAAATTGTCTCTCCCATCTAACACATTCATACGAAGTACATTGACACAATAAACTTTTCTTTTCTTTGGAATTTTTTTGGCAGATATATTTTTTCATAAAGAGTTTATCTTTCATCTATATCTCTCATCTCTTTTTTTCAGCCACGATTCTTTCTTTTATCATCTTTTTGAGCAATTTTTTTTTCATTTTTGGAAAAAAAAACAATTTCATCTAAATTTCAAACACGATTATCACTAAACAATAAATTAATCACCACATTCATTCCAAATTCAAATCAGTTATATGAAAAATCACATCTTTAACATAAAATCATAGATCTATAATAGTAAACTTATTAAAAATGAAAACATGATAAATACTCTTTATGAGTTTATGATGAATTTTACCATCAAACATGTTATAAATTTTGTTAGCGAGTTAACAAATTTTGTAAGATGTTACACATTCTATTAACATTGAATACTACTTGTTAGCATATAACAATTTTTTTATGGAGTTATATTTTGTTATAACACATTAAAGAAATCAATAACTTAATAATACACTATATAATTTAGTAGTATTTACCGATCTAACACACCATTTAACGGTTAACATATAAATTTAACTAGCTAATCGTAAAGTTAACGATCAAGTAAAAGAAATTAGCATCTTATAAAACAAGTTAGCATGTAAACACTAACAATATCGTATGTATATATATATATATATATATATATATATTTATTTATTTATTTATTTATTTATTTACTTTTATATATATAGCTTAACGTGGTAACATAAATGTTATATGTTTAATAGTAGAACACGAACAACGATGAATAAGACTAAAACAAAATTATTTAAAACCATATATGAATTGACAAATATAAAGTATCGGAGCGGAAAACTAATTTTTAGTGCCGAGAAATCACAAGAACATAATTGTTTTATCACCATGAAAAGGATATTGCCTGATCTCTACGAAGATTTAAATTCACAAATGAAGTAGATGGTAAAAATTCAAAGTGAATTAGATGTAGATTGCTAGAACTTGACATAATAATTACAGACTAAATTTGAAAACGTAAAGAAAGAAGATGGATTGATAGATCATCATTGTGGGTTCAATGGATTCAAAAATATCTCATCAGAAAGAGTTCTTTTTGGAGTATAAAGGAGTCAAGCACTTTAGGCTCCTGGATGTGGAAGAAGTTGTTAAAGCTTCGGCCTCTTGCAAAGCTTTTCTATCGAGTGGAAGTAAATGATGGCTCAACTACCTCCTTTTTGTATGATAATTGGTCTTAGCTGGGGGTGTTGATCAATTTGACTGGTGAAAGGGGTTGTATTGCTTTAGGAATTCCAATACATGCTACGGTGGAGAGAGTGGTGCAAACCTATCGAAGGCGTAGGCATAGAACCTCGGTATTGATGCAAATTGAGCAGGAGATTCTGCGGTTTCAGGCTATCGGGCTTAATCAACAGAAGGACTCTGTTCTTTGGAAGTGGGAGAATGACGTTTTCAGGGAGGTTTTCAGCTCTTCTCAAACTTTAAAATTAACCAGGACGCAAGGCCCCAATGTCTCTTGGTGCAAGGGCATCTGGTTAAAAGAAGCTACTCCTAAGTTCTCTTTCCTCACCTGGTTAGCAGCTCACAACAGATTATCGACTGGGGATAGGATTCTTAGGTGGAATCCGCAAGCAGTCTCCAATTGCTGGTTGTGCAATTTTGTCCTTGAGACAAGAGACCACTTATTTTTTTAGTGTTCTTTTGCGGGTGAAGTGTGGCAAGGCACGATAAGGGATCTTGCAGGCATATGAATTTCGACAGAACCTCAACTTTTCTCTTTCGCTATTGTTTCCAAGCTACAGCCTATGCTATTTGGCGTGAGAGAAACTCTCGCCGTGTGGGAGAAGCTCCGCAATCTTCAGCTCGCCTCATCTCTCTCTTGGATAAACTTATTCGAAATAGGATTTCATCTTTGAGAAAGATAGTTGGAAATAGACATGAGAAGGCCATGGAAATATGATTTGGTAGTAGATGATCTTGGCATCATAAAATTTTGAATAGTTTTAGTATTAGGTTTTACAAAGGTTTTTGAAGTGAATAAAAATTTAAAATTCTTTAAAAAAAAAAAAAAAAAAAAGAAGATGGATGGTTCGTAAGTGAGGGGAGATGAAAGAAAAGAAAGAGAGAAGATGAAAAAAGTAAACAGAAAAGACGAAAGAGAACTAAGAGAGGAGAAAATAACTCAACTTTTCTGACATAGCCTGACGGACAACAAAATCTACACGGGAATAGAGAGTAGAGTATAGAGGCAAAATCAGCATGCAAAAAGATAAAGATAATGAGAGGTAGATCACTAATATAGGTGGTTTCGAAGGACACATACGCATATAATCTCTTTAACTTATGGGGTTTAAATGGTATCGACAGTTTTACTTCAAAATACATGAGAAAATGTGGAAGAAAAAAGTTTCCGACGTTTGATCCTAAACTTATCGAACCTAACTTATCGAACCTGTCGGATTAGCAATACTAACCAGATATTATAAGAAAAGAACCCATTAAAGAATATTCAACACATTGGTGTTTGCCATTTTTTTTACCAATAATAGCTATATGTTTCAAAATAATAGACGACTAGGATAAGACTGAGTTTATTTGTATATATTATCGGTAGTTTTTTTTATATATGTGATCATTTTATTTATATATATAACATATTTTTTGTTGTTTTTATATAATTTTTTTCCGATGGATCGGATCAATTTTTATTAAAAATAATGGAACAAAACTATAATTAATACATCATGGGTTTATCGGATTGGACATTAAACAAATTATGACATAAAAACCTTACTTTTTCCATCGAATACATTCTTGAAAAAAGTGAACAATATTGTTTTCACAGTTGAATTATTTTGACTTTTATCTTCCATATG
>NC_027753.1:33208371-33208815 GCF_000695525.1 Brassica oleracea var. oleracea
TAACATATAAGGTGTCCTCATTTTTGTATTTTAAAGTCGTTTTTTTTTTAAAAAATAACATATAAGGTTTCCTCATTTTTGCAATTTAAAGTCATTTTAAAAAATTCAAAATATTACATATAAGAAAAAATCTAATTTTTTATTATATGGTTAATGTGATTGATTATTTTTTTAATAATATAAAATTAAACAAAATGAAGGAGGATGCAAAAATTGTTATTATCAAATCTTTATTATTCACATAATCATTAATTGCCATATATATGTAAATCATATTAGGTAATTTCGTAGTTTTTATTTAGGGAATGAATACACACTTCTTATATTTTAGGTTAATATAATGTTCTCTAGTGGACATTAAACAAATTTTGACATAAAAACCTTATTTTTTTCCCCGAAGTGAATAGTATTGTTTTCACAGTTGAATTATTTTGACTTTTAACT
>NC_027753.1:33209020-33237402 GCF_000695525.1 Brassica oleracea var. oleracea
AAAAATTGTTATCAAATCTTTATTATTCATAATCATTAATTTCCGTATATATGTAAATCATATTAGATAATTCCTTAGCTTTTATTTAAGCAAAAAATACACACTTCATATATTTTAGGTTAATATAATGTTCTCTAGTGTTATATAATTATGGAATAATGTGACACCATTAGATTAAACTATACTTTATATTAGATGCTATAGAATTCTTTGAAATAAAATTTAGAAGGCATTTAGAGTGCCACCAAGGATTTGAGTTTTTTTTAATTAATACAAAATTAAGGTTCTAATTTTTCAAATGCTTCTTAATTAATATATAGGGGATATCAATTCAGAAAACTAAATGGATGGTAACGAATCACATATATAATAGTAGAAAAAAACTAAAATATTACATGTAAGTTTGTTCGCCACTATATTTTATTTCTTTGGTATATGTTGGATGATAAAGTTAGAAAAAAAATCCTTACATCTTCGAAATTCATACATGTGGGAAGTGAAAGTCGATCATTCGTCGGTGTAAACACTATATTCAACCAGTTGAGAACAATTTGTTGCGAACACCACTTTTGAGATCTTTAAAGTTTTCATGCATTTCATAGCCCAAGTCAAAACTTTACATTTTTTTTTGTTGACAACATAAGAAACTACACTAAGAGGAAACCATCGGTTCATGTAGCCAAACCGGTGGTGTGGAATCAACATATAACATAGCTGAGGGAGAACTCCGTGCACCACGTGCAAGCTTGTCCGCCATAGTGTTTTGTGCCCTTGGAATATGTGTGATCTTGAAACTAGGGAAGAAAGTCTTACTGCGACTGAATTCTTCCATATGTGTAGCAAACGCTGGCCAATCCTCAGGTGACGACACCATCTTCACCAGTTTGAGAACAATCCGTCGCGAAAACTACGTCTGAAAACTGCAGGGTCTTCATGCACTCCATAGCCCAAATCAGAGCCTCACATTCTGCATGTAGAGGTGATAGATTTCGTCAGAGATTCATTGCCCCCCTCATCACGTCCGATGTCCCCCTCATTCGACAGTACCAGCCCTGTCCAGCGAAGACATCTTGCTCCCGCCAAGCCCCATCGACATAGCACACTCTTGTATGCTCCACTAATTGTCCGGTGCCCCCTGTTTGGGCATTTGCATACTGGTTTGGCACCAATACTTGTGCCTCAGCCCAAAGGGTACTCTCAACTTCCGCTCTCCGTAAAATTTCTTGAGGATTCCCATCCTTATTCTGATAATTCTTATCATTTCTATTCTTCCATATATACCACATAATCCAGGGGAAGCAATCAGAATCAAATTCCTTTGGAATTCTCCAAAAGAGATAATCTACACTGGTGTAAACCAAAGAAGATGAGAATATTCTGGGAGGCGAGAGGATCCTAGATAACGCCCAGGTTTGTAATGCTGGTGGACATTCAAAGAGAACATGATTTATAGATTCCTCATCTGCTCCACAAATACTACATCTTAAATCACAATATATACCACGTGCCTTCAAATTCTTAAATTCTTAAATACCGGTAGAGTCCCAGATATAATCTGCCAAACGAAATGCCTCAGTTTCGGGGAGCATCTAAGTTTCCATGTAAACGCCAACAGTGGTTTAACGTTTGGTCCATAAATAATTGTTCTGGGTTCCCTGTCTGGATATAATGACTATGTCCTGAAACCTGATTTAACCAAGTACTTACTGGACTCTGTATATAACCAACCAGACAAATCTGGCCTCTGTGTCCTACTAACTGCTATCCCACGAATGATCATCACTTCATCTGGATGAAAATATTCATTGAGCAAATCTACATTCCAGGATTTATCAACCGGGTTGATGAGATCTTCCACCGTAAGAGATGGATTTAAAAATTGAGATTGTTTTTTGGTAATGCTGACCTCGGGCGAGGAGCAGGAATCCAGGGATCATTCCAAACAGAAATTGAGTGCCCATACCCTACTCTTTTGATTAGTCTTTTTTTAACCAGAGATCGAGCTAAACAGATGCTTCTCCATCCATAAAAAGATGAGTAAGATCTGTGATCATCCAAAGGATGAGAATTCCGAAAATATCTTCCTTTGAAAACCTTGGAAAATAAACAATCAGGCTTATCTATCAAACGCCATAATTGTTTGGCCAATAAAGCTGTATTAAAATCTTGGAGATCTCTAAAACTTAGACCACCTTCTTCTTTATGTATGCAAACTTTATCCCAAAAAAACCAATGTAAACCTTTTTTGTTTCCCCCACTACTCCACCAGAAGTGCGCTAAAGTACTAGTAATTTTCTTTGTAACTCCTTTAGGCAGTCTGAAACACGACATCACATATGTTAGCATAAGTGCGGCTGAAGATTTTATCAGCACCTCTTTACCCCCCCCCCTGTAAGGAATCGAACTGTCCAACTATTTACTTTATTATTTACCCTCTCATTTAGAAAGCCAAAAATATGTATTTTTGAACCCCCTAGACTCTCGGTTATACCCAAATACGTTCCCATCCCTCCTAGATTCGTAATGTTCAATAGATTATGAATAACCAATCTCACTTCCTCGGGAACCTTATGACCAAAAAGAATCGATGATTTCAAAAAATTAATTTGTTGGTCTGACACTAACTCATAGTCTTTGAGTAGTTTTAGGATAACCCCGCATTCCTGCACTGTAGCCTTACAAAAGAAAAGACTATCATCCGCAAACAGTAAATGTGAAATTGGTGGACTTACCCGTGCTATTTTTAGGCATGTTAACTGTTTCCTCCTTTCATCCTTCCGAATGTTAGCAATAAGAGCTTCTGTACATAGGATGAATAAATACGAGGACAATGGATCCCCTTGTCGCAGGCCTCTCTCCGGGACTATATGCCCTTTCGGTTGCCCGTTTAATAAGACCTTGTAATTGACCGATGATATACATTGCATTATCAAAGCTACCCAGTCAATAGAAAAACCCATTTTCAAAAGAAGACTCTTGAGAAAAGGCCATTCTACTCTGTCATATGCCTTACTCATATCCGTTTTGATCGCTAAAAATTTATCCTTGCACGCCTTATTTGTACGTAACCCATGAAACATCTCCTGAGCAATGAGAATGTTATCCGAAATTAGCCTGCCGGAAACAAATGCCGATTAAGTCTCCGAAATTAACATTGGTAGTAAACCTTTCAACCTCTGGCATAATATCTTTGAAATAATTTTATAACCCACATTGCACAAGCTTATGGGTCGAAGCTCCGTCATCCTACTTGGTATCTCCGTCTTCGGAATAAGACATTTATTTGTCAAATTAAGTCTCGCATCAAAACTTCATGTCCTTAGAAAGTCATTAACCATGGAGACCACATCATCCTTAATTATTAACCAAGACTGTTGAAAAAATAATGCAGTCATCCCATCTGGGCCAAGGGATTTTTCCGGGTGCATCATAAATAAAGCGGCCCTAACCTCTTGTTCCGTAGCCATAGCCATCAGCCTTAGGTTATGGGCATCCGTAACCAATGTCGGTACTTCCTCTAAAAAAACCTCTGGGTCCGCTGGGGAGGATGTACTGAACACATCCGTAAAATATCTTACCGCTACACCTTCCACATCCTGTTCTGAGTTCACCCAATTTCAGTCTTCACTATGTAGGCCAATAATCCTATTTTGAATACTTCTTTGTTTTGTTAAAGCGTGATAAAATTTTGTATTCCTGTCCCCGAGAACATGCCAATTAGTCCTACTTTTTTGTTCCCAATATTGTTCCTCGTCACGATACGCCTCTTGTAATTTCCTTGATACCTCCAGCACCTCTTCATTAGATTTTGTAAAATCATTTTGAATTTCCTCAAGTGCTCTTTGGAGGGAATCTATTTTGTCCTTCCCATATGGCGGATTAAGTTTCCTCCAAGCTGAAATCTCATGTCTACACGAATGTATCTTGTCTACAATTCCTGCCCTTGCCCTTCCGCGATTAATGTTCCATCCCCGTCTTATTGACTCCATAAGGCCATCTTCCCCTATCCACCTCTTATCAAATCGAAAAAACCTTCTATATTTTATAACTTTATCTTCAATTGTTTTTACAATGGGTCTGTGATCAGAGGCAACCATGCGCAAATATTCAACAAAAGAACACGGAAACAAATTATGCCATTCATTATTCCCCAGCGCCCGATCCAAACGACACTGAACTACTTGGCGTCATCTCCTCCCACTCCATGATAAGGTATTTCCCAGACTAGGGAATTCCATAAGACCACAATTATCTATCATATTTTTAAACCACAAAAGTATCAGAATGTCGAATGGTACCACCCTGTTTCTCATGATTACCTCTAATCTCATTTAGGTCTCCAATAATAAACCAGGGTTCATCCCGAGCGATACCTATTCTCGTTAATCTCTCCCAAACCGGATCTCGAAGATTTTGGTTTGGTTCACCATAAACAAAGGATATAAAAATCCGCTTGCCATTATATTCCGTTTCAACATCTATAATTTTATTACTAGATGATATAATATTAACCTTGTAACTAGAGTTATAAAATAAAGCCAGCCCCCCACTTCTACCTTGGGGATCAACCGTATGGAGATGACTAAACCCAAAATGAAACTGAAAAGATTGTACAAACTCAAAATTTTGTTTCGTCTCCGATAAAAACAAAAACTCTGGTCTGTGTTTGTAATATATTTCCCGCAAATAGCTAATAGTCCAACTGGTTCCAAGCCCTCGACAATTCCAACTTAAGATCTTCATATTAACAAATGTTGTAGTACCACACCGGCCTTTTAAATCCTTTCCAATAAAAATTATCCGCATATTTACATTCCACTAAGACCCTAGTTGCACGATTCCTCATACCAATTCTAATCCATACAAGACCAAATTAAATAGCACTGAACTTGTCCAAAAAACACCCGAACTACTTTCAACCGTAATACCTTATAAACATTTACAAAAACCGCATTTGGTAACAAAACCGCATGCATTACTGGAGAAATTAATAACCAGCATCTATATCCTTGATCCCCACCAGCACCGAATGTTAAGATCATAAAAACTTGCTCAGTGTTTAACCTTCTCACCAAGACCATGCAACCTCACCCAAAATTTAACCGCATAAAGCACTTTGAACCATAGAAAGCCGAGTAGTTATCATCATACCAAGACATCAACCAGCACCTTCCCACATCTATCAATACCACATGTGCCTGTGTATCAAAGAAACCTTTAAAATCATAGTGCATAGGAACATCTACAGCAGACTCCCCGCAGCTATCACCAGTCACTTTCATCTGATTTAGAAGCAAAACATACCTAAATATAGGCAAAGCTAAACTGAGATCAGCAACATCAGCATCACCACTGATCGTGGGAACTAACAAGACACCCTTAGCAAATCCGATAAGACCATAGGACACCAATGAAACAGAGCCACAAATATAAGCACTCCAATCTATAAACCACAACCTCACAAGATCTCTCATAAAATAGACAACATTCCTACAGGCAACTCCTATCGACTCCTCCCCACTTAATAAAATTTTGAGAACACCCCAAACTTCTAGTACTAACCCGTAGTAATACCCACGACAACAAATACCAGAGGAACCTAATCTTAAGCTCACTACAACCCAAGAATTAAATTCCTTTCTATCAGCCAAAAAGACCCGCAACTGACCCACACAATGACCGTGATGCATCTCCTCAATAGTAAGAAAAAGTGTTCCAACATCACCTCCAAACTCTATACACCAAAACCGCAAATAAATAAATATAAGAGCATCCAGTTCCTCCTGCTTATAGCTACTCTCTAACCAGCAACCAAGCAAAAGACACCCTGAACACACTTTTCTACTTAAACGTAAGACCCTGTTACCTTGTATCTCATTTCCTAAGCAATATTCTCTGTCAAAAAGAAACACTAAGCAAGCATACCTTGCATTCAAGTGCATAAACACGCTGATTCCTATGTGTCCCCTCCCGACCAACAACATCACCAAAGAAAAGACACAAATGAACTTCGTTACTTCACCGCATCTCCTCGGCTCATGGTTTGATGAGACCAATCTATATTTATCCATCCATGTGAGGAGAATGCTCCAAATACTCCGAGACCTTAACGAAAGCCACCACAAACACCCGAGATCTGGACCATAGACTTTGAAAAGTATTTTTGCCAAGTAAAGATCGCATTGAGAAACCAAATACAAAACCAAAACAAAGACCAAAACAAAAACATCTTAATAAAACCAATAGCCCATTGAAGAACCAGCCACAAAGGCTCACACCACAGACTGAGATCACCAACAAAAAAGCAAAACAAAGAAACCAAACCACTAGGACCAGACTCGATTCTACAGGATTTTATCAGTGAATCCATCATTATTCAAAGCATAAATTAATAGCAAAGCCCAAAAACATTCATCATGATGGATTCTTTGGCTTGGTGGAAGCCTTCTTGGAGCCTTTCTCCCCTGCCTTCGCCGCTGCCTTTGCCAGAAGCTTCTTGCGGGGAGAAGCGAAAGTTGGTGCGAGACGCTTCTTGGCTGCTCCTCCCGCTGCATCGTCTTCAGTTTGAGCAATTTTATTCTTGTTTGCTTCTTCACCGACACCATCTACCTGACCTTCCATCTCAATCTGAGCCTCCTCGATAGACTGAGCAGAGGTATCCCCTTGATCTCCCACTTCGTGGTTCTCCACATTCAAAACATCTTCCTCCGCAAAATCCATAATCTCCCCATGTTCCCACTCCTCTCCTTCCTCCCCATCTTCCAGCAAGAGTTCAGAATCAGAGAGCATCACTCCTTCCACCATTAGATTAGCTTCCAAGGCCTGAGAGTGCAAAGTCTCCTCTGACACCTTTGCCTCCTCTACCTCCACTGCATTTTTCTCCTCTGCGTGTTCCTCCCTGCTCTGCTCCTCTCCTCTCACTTCCACCACTTGAATAGGAGCAACGTCTTGGACATCCATAGCCGGCTCATCAAACAACAACGCCTTTCGAGTCTTGGACGACTAAGTGGCTTCCAAAGTAGGCACACGGGAAATATCCCTGCCAAGAGACCTGGAAACTCCTTTGAAAGCATCCGCCAAAAGCTTTGGTTGGTTATTTGAGTGATACTCCTGCCCCATTGCGATGTTTCTTGTAACCTCTAGACTGCCCACCTTTCATCCGATCACCATGACCTGACTGTCTTCCATTTACTTAAGAACCCTCACCATAGCCCTTTGAGAACCCCTCCCGGTAAGGATGGTAAGGACCCTCCTGTTTATAAGCCGCGTGCCTATCTCTTGCAATGCCCTTGCCTTTATCACCACCCTTAGTTCCCTGCTGACGACCTTGCTGTCCCTCTCTCCGGTCATCTTGTGGCATGTTTCCAGTTGTAACCGCAGCTTTATAGCTAGTTGCATTAGCACCATCAGGAACCCCTCCCCGGGCCATACTACTCTCTGTATCACCTTTTTGGAGAGTCAAGCATCTCGATTGATCATGGGTGAGCTGAAAACACTCCCTACAGAAACCGAAAAGCTTCTCATACCTCCACGTCACCATGATCTCCACACCTTCCTCGAGCTCAATAGACACTGAGAAAATCAGAGGCTTGAAACCATCAAGTTCCACACAAACTCTTCCGCCAACAAGATCCAACTGCCCCTGGACCTGCCCAAGAGCCTCCCCCACACTTTGGAAAATTGGAGCCGCTCGAAACTGAAGAGGAATATCCATCACACGAACCCAGATAGTTCGGCTCTAGCACCGGCTTCCACCTGACCATAGACAGCATCCAGTAGTCAAAATGGAACGGTTCCATCTTGAGGACCTCCACAATATCCTCCTCCAAATCAAAGTTAAACTGAAATCTTCCAAGCTCCAGATCAACACCAGCCACGCGACCCTCAACATTCCAAATCCTTGGAAGCAGGAAAAGAAAGATTTTCATGTCTTGCTTTTGAGGATTCATGCACCGCCCAATGAGGGTCTTGGAATAGCTCGCAATGAGTTCTGAATTGTCAAACTGTGGAACCGTAATCCGTAAACCAGGTTTGGCCACCTCCACCTTCTTACCGCCTGACTTAGTAATCCAATTGCCTTGAGACATTGTGAAAACAAAGTGAATGAGCGATAGAAAAAAGCCGAGAGAAAGAGCCAAAAAGACAGTAAGAACACAAATGCTTTGAGATGTGTTAACCCTCTTAGCACCTATCTCTATAAATACTATAGACTCGACAGGCCTAGACTTTATGATCAAGCAAATCCGAAAATCCCATACCGCAACAATAATATCAATCAGATTATATTTGAGGAAATTTTTATTACAGAAAACCCTAATTCATCTATTACATTTTCCAAAGATCGGGAAATGATCCATACAGAATCTGTGGGACCAAGGTTAAGTTCTAGCTTCAGAATCACGACAATATTCCCTAATCTCACAAAAAAGAAAACCGAGCCATTCCCAAGACCACCAATCTCACCACTAAAACCAAATCAAGAGAAAACTTCATACCTCCAATTTCCCAGACCATAACAAATCCAAACTCAATTGCCTTTGAAACCAATCACACCGTAACCTTTCCCAATCCACCCACATCGTATCCAAAAGCCCGAATCCTTATCAGATCTAAACAGATAACGACCTTCCATCTGTGAATCCTTCTCGTAACTCCCCTCAATCGCAAAAATTTGATTGGGATTCCGAAATCACCATTACCACACCGGAAGGATGAGAATCCTCATCAATCTTCACCAAATCAAACCGAATAACCTCACGAATCCACCGTAATTTCATCGCACGAGAATCTCCATTATCGTCGCCGTCGCCTTTCCGTTACTTTTTGTTTCTTTTCAAACAAAACTTTACATTATGTATGTAAATGTGACATGCTTCATCGGATATTCATTACTTCCATGATGTGGTCATCTGAGCCTTTAGGGCTGATCAATTTTACCTTAATAAACTTTTTATTTTCTTAAGTTTCATCGATATAACACCATCTTTTATTTCTATGATTGTGGCTCAAATAGATAGAAATTTTTTCTTCCGTAGCTGCGCTTCAACCCATAAATTAATTTATATTTTTGCTACACTTATTTTTTTGAGAATTTCCATTTTTGTTATTATAATTGTTGTAATTTTTTCAAATATATTACATAATCCACGAAAAACAACTGAAATCATAATAGTTTCCATTTTTGTTATTATAATTGTTGTAATTTGTTTTTCAAATATATTACATGATCCACAATTTAATCGCCGGTGGATTTTAAATAGAACTTGACTTATTAATTCCTCATATGTACCACATATATTCATATGGAAATTACAATTTAAAAAGAAAATAACTAAGAATAACTTTTAAGTATTTTTCATTTAATGAGATCACATGATAAGTGGCTAATAATATAATTTATTTTATTTAGAGTAGTAAATATGAATCATTTTATTGGTATGTAATTGTTTTATGTTAACAAGGTTTAAAAATATTCCGCTAATAAGAAATTAATCCGTTCAATAAATTTACATATTCCCCTGAATATTTGTATGTCTCTCTACATACTAAACTAGGTGTTTTGCTGCATCATGTGAAATTTTATTATTATTTTAGATTTGTTATTTTTTATCAATATATTAATATAAATTTTGATTTAATTGAGCATAAAATTAAGATAAAATAAACAATTTTTTTATTTTAAATTTATTTAAGAATAGATATGTACATATTTAAAAATATATTCTTAGATATATTATTTTTTATTTCTTTTGGATAAAATATATTAATCAACTTGTATAAAATTAATAAAAATTATTGATATAAGAGTTGTATAATTATCAAAAAGTATAACTAAACAGTATTTCTAAAATTTGTAGATATATAAACCAAACCAATAATATTACTATTAAAATTTTATAATTTTTTAGAAAATGTAAAAAGTTTGAAGAAAGCAGTATTAAAATTTTATAATTATAAAAATATAGAAATAATTAATATTTTGAAATTTGTAAATTATTATTATATTATTTAATATCATATTTTAATAAATTTACTTTAATGATGATCTATAATTTACTACCATATTATAAAATGTTTACCAAAAATATAAATATGCATTAAATGTAATTGTCCATGTAATATTTGTCATAAATCATGTTATTATTTCTATTATGTCATGTCACATTTATTTAGTAGAAAATGATTGTATAGAAGACATGTGTTAATATCTTTGCAAATAATGTATATGAAATTTGTCAATTTAAAAATGTGAATGAAATCACCATTTAATAACGTGTTAAAAGTCTGTCATAATTAATTTATAACAGATTCTTCATTTAGTGGTTAGTAGTAAACTTTATATAAAGTTTGATAGTAATCAATTTTCACTAAATTAATAAACAATCCGTTGGCGTTCAATAAACTTTCAGTTATTTTCAGTGTTTTTAAAACCGGACCGGAAGCTGAACCGGAAATATTTTGGGTCACGGTTCAATATAGTTCGACCGGGTCAAACCTGGTTCAATAATATGGTTTAATATTTTTTTAGTATGTAAATATAAAAGTAATATTAGTAAACATGATGCATAGTTAAAATATAAATCAATTTTGAACATAAAATATTATAAATATAAATTAGTTTCTTGTTTATATGGATGGTTTATAGATTTTCGATAGTTTTAGTGGTTTTTATTGGTTTAATAACTTTGAAATATAATCCGGCTATGTGACCGGTTCATGATCGAACCAATTACTACACCAACCCAGCTATATAACTGGTTCACGGTTGAACCCGGTCCAACCATCAGGTCGGTCCGGTTTTAAAAATACTGGTTATTTTGTTAAGCAAAAAAAAACTTTCAGTCATTTCGCTGAATCTGTTGTCAATAATTCTACTAATTAGGTAATTCAAAATTAAAATGATACCACACCATTAATCACCCGTTAAATATATCCCGAAATTAGTTTCTAACAGATTCTTCCCTTACTAGTTAACATCTACAGAAGATATGAAATCTTTATTTTTGTAAACAAATTTCATCTTTTCAACCCATACAATTTCAATCTTGACAAGTAAAAGGGAGACTCAACAAAGAATAATATAAATAGAATTCTCCACTTGTAAAAGCGGTCACGTATCTCTTGTCCTTAAAGCAAAGAACTTGTCTCTTCTTGTCCATTCAAAGTTTGTAGATCCATTCCCTCCACTTTTAGACAACAACATAAACACAAATCACTGTTTCTTTCTCTCTCGATGAAGAACCAAAAAGAGCAAAACTCATCATTGTCTTCTTCATCACCATCTCTAGTAGCAAAGCTTCTCAATGCACAATACCTTCAGTTCCTTAATCTCCTCTCTTATTCCCTCATTCTATGTTGCGGCATAATCATCGGTATCCTTCTCCACTCCTCTCTTCAAGACATCTCATCCATATCTTCACCCAACATCCAACGCATCTCTCAGCTCTTTCTCGTCTCCTCTATTCCTTCTCCTCCTCCTCCTCCTCCTCCTCCTCCTCCTCCTTCTCTTCCTCCTCCTTCTCCCCCTCCTCCTTCTCAGCCCGAACACATTGGGCTAGAACAGTTTCTGAGGCCGCCGAAGAAGATCATGCACGACATGGAAGAAGAAGAGCTTCTTTGGAGAGCTTCAATGACCCCTAAGATCAAGAATTATCCTTTTCCTAGAACACCAAAGGTAGCTTTCATGTTCTTGACAAAAGGTCATTTACCTCTTGCTCCTTTATGGGAGAGGTTCTTTCGAGGACACGAGGGTCTGTTCAGTATTTACGTTCACTCCTACCCTTCTTATAACCAGACAGATCCTGAAGGTTCCGTCTTCCATGGCCGGTTGATTCCAAGCAAGGTCAGCTTCCTACATACTTTGATATTTTGTTTTCTTTGTTATTTTCATTTTTGAGACAAAAAGGTATTAAAAGATACGTTTAGTAGTCCTAACAAATATCCAAATTAAAAAGGTAAAATTTATATCAAATTGTCAAATTAATATGAAAATGTAAGAAAAAATATCAAACTGATTTAAAATTTCTGAAATATATTTAACTGAATCACCAAAAAATCAATCACTCTAATTTAAAAGAAAACTGTGTGCTCGTGTTCTAAACAGGCTCTTACTGAGATTGAGTAAAAGATAAAACAAAAATCTAATATTAAAGAGATCAAAATCATATGTGAAGGGAATGTAGATTATCTTGCACAAGACGGTTACTTTTTGTTGAATAAATTATTATACCTTTTATCAAGCAGTTGTTTATGGTCCGTCGTCGGTGCCAGTGATATCATATTAGAACATGATTATCCAGGGTCTTTAGTGGGTTTCTTAGTGCGTGGGCCCCCACAAAACCCTTAAGGATCGGTTACAAAAACTACTAATTAAGAACCGATCTTAGTGAGTTTCTTACACTGTTCGCAGGTCCCACTGACACGTGGCGGCCCGCGATTGGTTTGTTTTTTAATTTTTTTTTTTTTTTTAACTAGTCATTGGCTTATACATAATACTATACATTGCTTGGTTTTTCTTTTCGTTTTTCTGGGGTCAATTATTGCATGGTTTCTTTCTTCATTAGTGAACTTAAACGTTTTTGCCAAGGCATAAACGCATGTACCCGCAAAAGAAGAGGGGTCTTATTAGTACTTTAATCAAAACTTAGTTGGCACAAACGAATATATATGTCTTAAATGAGAATATCTCCCAATTAATTATTTTCCCTAACTTTCTCAAGTTTAAGATTCATCAATCTTCTCTTGTGATATACTATGACTTTTATTGCTCTTTTAGAAGGAAATATTGACAAAAGGTCGTTAACAATTTAGAATTTTATTCCAACTCAATCGATAGCGACTTTTTTTCCTTGGTCCATTATTACACGCGGTCATTTGAATATTGAATTTCATTTTAGGGATGTACTGTTGGGATATTTAGAAATTTCTGATACTTGAATCCAATGTATAACTTAAATTGAATAAAATTCGTAAAAAAACCGGGTCTAACTTTGATACTCGATCTAACTTTGACCTACTAGCACTTTAACTCGATATGATTGCAATATATCATTGCGATGTACTTGAGACATTATTTTGTCTGAAACATATAAGTAAAAAAATATATTAAGTATTAACCCCAAAATATATTTTAGTTTTGGTTATATCCTATAAACTGTATAGATGTTATTTTTAAAAATTGCATTATACAAATATAGTTTGTTTACAGACTAATCAATCTAAAGAATAATTAATTAATTATTTTTATTACAATATAAATATATAATAGTATAGTTATATTTTTGACGTAAATTGCATAATATACATGATCGTGTGTATACATGTTTGCGAGATTCTATATACTTAGTTTTTGATATTTATAAGAATTTTGGTTTTTTAATTTTTTGTTTAAAAATAAAAAAAAAGCTTATATTTATTTCCCTTTTAGATATATTATATAATATGTGATTTTTAAAATCTTATTTATTTATAACTAAAACCAAGCGAGGAAGGCTAGTGGTCTTGAGGGCCCAATACGGACCCGAGTTCGAATCCCGCTGGCCACCGTCGATTAAAATAGAGTGAAAAAAACGGCCCTTCAGGATGCCTTCTGCGGAGGTTTACTTAGGATCCGATTGGTAATGGCTGTAACTTTAAAATTTTTGCTGTAGAAAAAAATCTGTAGATTTTTTGCTGTGGCTTTAAATTTTATTGCTGTAAAATTTTATGAAAGCACTAAAAAATTGTTTTGGATATTTGGCTCTGCAGAGCACTTTTACATCTGTAGGTTATTTCTAGAGCTGTGGTTTCAAAAAAAAATTTAAAGCTTGATTGCTATGAATTTGGTGCTTTAGAAATAAATATGGTTGTGGACAGCACCTACAGCAACTACCAATCACCCCCTTAGGCGCTAGTCGGGTTCTTTCCGGGATGTCCGGATTACATGGATTAATAAAAAAAATCATATTTGTATGTTTTAGTAAATCTAAATTTACAAATTTTATAGAAAGCTACGTGGCTATTTTTAATTACAAAATGGAATAGCTTAAAATTCGAAGACATTCAGTCTGAATCAAACTAGAATAAATAAAAAATTTAATATAGTAGCTAATTTTTGTAAAATCAAAAACGAAAAAAAAAAACAAAATCGAACTGAAGTCAGAACTGACAACTAACACTGTTATTTAAATTTAAAATTTTATACATTGACTGCTAATTCAAATTAATAGAGCACAAGTAGATAACCTTATGTTTTTTTTTATAAATTCAATTATGTTTTAGGTCTTATAACATTTTTTTGAATTATTTATTGATAATGCAGAGAGTGGACTGGGGATATGTGAATATGGTGGAAGCAGAACAAAGATTACTAGCAAATGCTTTATTAGACATATCAAACGAACGATTCGTACTTCTCTCGGAATCATGCATCCCTCTCTTCAACTTTACAACGGTTTACTCTTACCTCACTAAATCAACTCAAACTCACGTCGAGTCCTACGACGAACTCAGTGGCGTTGGACGTGGCCGATACAGCCCTGAAATGAAGCCACGTATCCAGCTACGACACTGGCGCAAAGGCTCCCAATGGTTCGAGTTGGACCGTGCCATGGCCCTTGAAATCATCTCCGACAAAATCTATTGGCCTCTCTTTTACCGTTATTGCCATCACGGTTGCTACACAGACGAGCACTACATCCCGACACTCCTCAACATCAAATCGAGCCTTGGTCGTCGCAACTCGAACCGGACTCTCACCTGGGTCGACTGGTCGAAAGGTGGACCCCATCCAAACCGATTTATCAGATACGAGGTGACAGAAGAGTTCTTATTGAAGCTGAGGAGTGGTGGTGAGGAGAATAGGCAGTGCTACCACAATGGAGAGAAAACGAATATTTGTTATTTATTTGCTCGCAAGTTCTTGCCCACTGCTCTCGGCAGGTTGCTCAGGCTTGCACCTACTGTTCTATATTTCTGATAGTTCTCTTTCATTTAAATATGTTTTTTTTTCAATTTGTCAACGTAATGTTGTATTCTTTTAATTCTTCTTTCCAATTCAAAAATGATCATTTACCCTACATTGAGAGACAATCGTTAGCTCGATCCTATATTGAAATTAATCTATTCGCAAAGCCTATGAAAACTGAATAATATCTATCAACAGTCAATAAACTGAAATTCCATACTTAATCTTATGTACAATAGTAACTATAAATTAATATTTAAGAAATACTATAAGTTAAAAATAATCGGTTCAAAATATGACACAAATAATTTACTTCCTTAAAAAAGTATCTTATGTAAATATATGATCTATTAAAATCATAGACCAATAATTAAAATATGGAGGATTTATATAAATACAAATAAAACATCTTATCATTTTTTCTTATTCACGATAAAATTCATATTTTTAGTTTTTCTTAACACTTCAAACCATTTAAATATTATATTATCATATTACTTCTAAAAACATGTTTACATTTTGTGGTACATTTCTCTTATACACCAAATCATTTAATAAGAAATGTATGAAAACCAAATTTATAAAATATAATCAATATATAAACTGTGAAAAAACTCTCATCTTACATAAAATATATTTTAAATATAAATTTATTTTCTGTATTTTTAACTCTATAAATTAATAAAATATTATAATTCTATTATTGTAAATTATAAAAAAATTATGTATTTTGTTATCTTGTAATATTAGCCATGTCACATTGAGACTTAACAAAATACATAAATATTTCCATTTAACTGTTTGTTATCTTGTAATATTAGCCAACGGCAACCACATTGAGGTCGGCTAGCGGTTTTGACTAAATGACAAATTGTCATATTTGTCTACATCAGAAATCAATTTTCATCCGGTGTAAAATTGGTAGTTCCATGTATGATTAGACTTAACTTCCACGTAGAGCAACCGCAACCGAATTTGCATGTCTCCGACTCATATGAGCATGATTAGTCAGGCTTCAGTCTGGACGCCTCTCCTATTCCATATTTATGTTTCTATGGTTGACTGTTTTGTATCTCTATGTAATGCTATTTAGTATGAAACCGGCGATGTTGCATACTATGCGATAAGAAGCTCACATGCTTCCCATACTTACATAGTCCTTCTGGGGAAGAGGGTTAATCCGAGAAATCAGAAAGAAATAATGGACCGGACTTTAAGGCATCTCTAGTGGCCGGCGTTACATTCATTTAGGCCACTACTTTCTTCCTTGGTTTAATACTTTTTTTTTGTTAACGAAGTTAATGTTCCTTGGTTTAATACTTGCGAGCTAGGCAATCAATATTTCAATACAGAAATTCGAGTTTGTCCTGTTTCCAATATTACATAGTTATATTAATATTAAGACTGTTAAAATTAATATTATGAAACTAAAATGTAAAAAAAAATTGTGCTTTATTAGAAAGAAAAATAATAGTCAACCATATGAAGTCGTCTGTTTGTCTTGTTTACCATATTTGCACAAAATTAAAATTTTAGTCTTAACACAAATAAATTATATAATTTTGTTCTGCATGACAAAATTTTGTTCTGATGAAGTGATAATTGGTATAAATAACATTTTAAGATCATCAGAACAAAATGTTATTTATATTTTGAATAGAAGAATGCATTATAGATGATCTTAAAGTTATTTATTTTAAACAAAATGAAATATATATATATATATATATATATTAATAAAAATAAAACTATTTTTTTTTATAATAAGATATAGTAAACTGTTGATATATAATAAGTAAACTACAGCTAGTCAAATGTAAATTATTATTCTAAAAATTAATCAATTATTTATATTGCAAATAATAATTAGTTATTAAGATAATATAGTTTACTTGGTGTTTAGATATAATAACATATATATATATATATATATATATTAATAGTAATGATCTGTATTATGTTTCCATGTTGCCTACCTAACTTAAGTAATTTTTATGATACAAAGGCTATTCATTTTTGCATCAGCTATAACAACAATTTTAAAATAATGTATATATATAAAAGGTACTAATGAATCCAAGAAACAAACATATATCGTGTTAAACTCAATCATTCCCAACTGTAAGAAATTTCATTCTATTCACTAATCTCACAGTTTTTGTTAGCTGGCTTTTTTATGATTATGCACAAAGATAAAATTATTTATATTTTGATTTTCTAAATATATTTTTATCAGTTATCTACTTAATCACAATTTAACCAATAATAAATTAAACTCAAAATATATAAAACTATATAAGAAAGTACTCGTCAAATGTCACCTTTGAATCATCATCATATTTTATTCACATTAGCTAATTTTCAGAGTCAAGTCTCTAACATGACCAGAGTTCAATAGTCAAACACTTCTATTGGTTCACTGTGATTATTTTTAGTTTTTTTTTATCAAAGCCATATAATTGATAAGCTGGTAATGCGTTCGACAAACTCGTAAGTGTACGAGATCTCAGTGTGTTGCCTGTTCTGAAAGATCTGCAGTAAGACTTATGATGAAAGTCGTAATTAATATTGTAGCTCTTAGTAAATGTAAGGTGGAAAGAGAATCAATAGGCAGTTTATGGTAAAAAGATGTGCACACTATGACAACTTTTGGACCATCTGACAGTATTATTGTGGTTCATAATCAGTCTTATAGTCAATCTAGAAGAACTTTAAGAAAAATCATGTTATAATCGAGAGGGAAAATTGTGATAACTTATAATGTGTAACAGGAAGTATGATATGATGCATAGAACAAAACAGAATGTTTGGTTATATAGACAAAGAACTCTGTTGAAAATAGAATTTTGAGAGGAAGTGAAATATTGGAAATGAAGAGCCAGACCACGTAAGAGCGCCTCCATCCAGGGGAGAAGCCAGGATCATTTACGAGTGGATGCATAAGCTATACAAAATTTGGAAATGTAAAGAGGAATCGAAGCTTATACACCTAGGTGGTGCATACATGCAACCATCACAACTAACTGATTTCAATGAACATTTATATACTAAATAACGGTTATTAATAATATTATGGGTGCATGTGCCCCCATTGTGGCTGCACTAGTTTTGCCCCTGCCTCCATCAGTTGATACTTACTGAGTTTCTAAGTAATTAAGAGAAATAAAAATTTATAGAAATTAAGAGAGAGACGATAAAAGTTCTTAAAAGAGGACTTTTAAGATTCTCTTACGAACCTATGATGCATGTGTCAAATTAAGCTTTTTTCTAAAAACTACAAATTAATTCAATAACTAAACTCTATTAAAATATAAATTTTCTATAGTTTAGAACCTTAAGTAAAATACTATACCAATAAGGGTGAAGTAGCCAATTAAGTCAGCCAGACATTAAGCACAACTGGCAAAACTTCTTAAAACGATTCAGACTTTGTGATTCTGGAGACAATATTGTCTTGGGGATGACCAGAAGAGTCAGGACAAAGTGTTAACAGAAAATCTAATAATAACTATTTTGACAAAGACCCTAGATGAGAATAACATTAAAGAGATCAGAGAAAGACAAAAACGATTTGAATGCTAGCTTTCCGTAATTTTTATGTTTTGAATTTTTATTCATCATGTTTAGAGGAAACAAAATTATCAAATACAATCCACGTATAGCGCAGAAAACGATATAGTAGTTAATAATATGTGGTCAAATGTTTTTTTTCTCGAATGAATTTATTTTAACTGTGGTCAAATGGTCAATTAATATGTTGCGATAAAATTAAGATACAAGTTTGGTTCATTATTTATATCTTTTTCTTCTATATATGTCCATGCAATTGTTTCTCTCTTCCTCATCTTAATCCTCCTCTTGAACTCTCTTATCATATAATTTTATAAAAAGTTCTACAGAAAATGGCCGAAAATTTTGCTTTTGTTTTGTTCGGAACCAAAATTTCTAATCACAATGGTGATACTCCCATTCTGCTAATCGACCATGACACTGCATCAATCGCTTCTCTCACTCCAATGCTTAAACAACATTCGTACAAGGGTAAAAATCTAATTACATGCTTTAACTTTTCTTTTATTTATTTTTATGTATATTGTAACTTTTATTATCTATTGATTTTTCCGTCATAATTTTTTTCATCTATAATGTTAACATTATGATTCAAAATCTCTAGATTTTGTGGTTGTGAGATTATACTTCAAAATATTTGAACTATTTTGATGAAAATATTTTGAAAAATAGAAAAAGTATGTAAAAATACAAATTTTCTTTATTTTACATTTAATGATTTATTTGAAAACATATTTTCAAATGTTTATTCATGAAGATTTATGTTGGTCCATATATTTTTTTTTTAATTTGTAGCTATATAAACTTTTTTGAGTTTTGCTAAAACCTATCATTTATCTAACAATAAATATTTATATATCAAGTATTCTCTAATGAAAATCTATACATTCTAATCATTTTCTCAATTTTGTAGAGGATTAAAAGTTTTAAAAGAAAATTTTGAATTTTTATTCAACCCTTGGTTTTTAAAATTTTCAAACAACTAATATATAAATTGATATTTAGTGATAAGTGTGAATGTGGCAAGTGAGGCTGTATCAATGCTCGAAAAACAGAAGGACATCGTACTTGTCATCGCCAACAATGAAATGCCTCATATAGATTCGCATTCGTTTTACACTTCTTTGCTGACCAAAGATATTCCTTTGATATGTAAGGCATCCTCTTTCTTATTACTATTTTGTTCATTTGTTTATTTTAAAAATTAAATTTTTATATAAATTTTCCATTTTGTACATGTTAAAAAGTGATCAGTTCAGAGGGGAAGAGAAACAAATCATCAAACTCTTTGGAAGAGAGAGCGTGTTATTTCCTAACAAGGCCTATTCATGAGAAAGATATCAATAACATGTTGCAACATGTCTTACCTAATAAGAGCCAGAAGTTAGAAAAATTAAGCATACCTAATAATGCTGAGGACGTTTCGGAAGTTCGTATAAATCAGATGAAAGCTTTCAGAGAAAATCTTAGGAGGCAGAGAACAGAAGTAAATAATATAGAGAGTAAAGTTAGAAGACGCAGTAATTTATGGACTTGTGAGAATCACTTGAAGTTCTTGTCTGCTATCTCTTACTTGGGTGACGAAGGTACAGTTTTATTTCATTGTTGACCATTATTTCTTTGCTTCATTCATATTCTTATACTCTTTTATTCTACAGATTCTCATCCCAAATCCATATTGAGTATTATGAACGTTCCAAGTTTGACTCACCGGGAAGTCGCTCGCCACCTTGAGGTTCATATGTATACTTTTTTTATTCAACATTTTAGTGTTTTTAGTTACAAAAAAAAAAAAAAAAACATTTTAGTGTTTTTACTATGTTGATCTTATTATTTTCTTCATATATTTCTCTAGTCTTACAAAGCTAAAGTTGATCGAATGAATGAAACACTATCAAGGAAAGAGTGGATACCAACAAATAAAACATTTGAATACCCTTCAGACTACAAATATCCTTTCACATTATCCAACATAGCAAAACAAAAAAATTCAGGTAACTCCATGTGGTATTCTCTCAAAGGAAGAACTCTTTTTCATCATTCATCATTCAAAGTAAATACGTTTCTTTTTATCTGTTTCAGGTAAGAACCTTATTAGGGAAAGGGATACAAAGCTAAAGTTTTATCTAGGAGGGCAAATGGACTTAAGCTTTATCTAGGAGGGCAAATGGACTTAAGCAGTAACCGGTGGCAGAGGTAGTGAAGCAGTATGGGGTCATATGACCCCCCCTATGAAATTAATATTTTCTCAATTGTTAATGTAATTTTGAATGAAGGTGGTGAAATATTCAGATAAAATTAATGTCCCCTATGTGTGTGTTAAATCTTCCAAATGCACCTACTATTTTATTTATTTTGTTTTATGAGTTATTAGGAATTTGTCCGTGTTTCATTCCGGATTTTAATTTTTGAAGTGTTTGAATTGATATTTGTTTTCAGTTTTCAAAATCCTTATATATTAAAACAGAAACACTTTAAAAAAATAACCTTAATTTTGTATGTTATTAACAAATTTTCCACTATGCTTATTAGGTCTGGGCATTTCGGGTATCGGTTCGGTTCGGTTCGGGTATTTCGGGTTTCGGGTAGTTCGGATAAGGGCTAGAGGATCCATTTAGTACTTGACCTATTTTCGGTTGGGTTTGGTTCGGATAGTTTCGGGTTCGGTTCGGTTCGGATAGTAAATGTAGGAACCGGAAAATATCCGGAAAAAGTTTGGTTCTCATTTGGATCCGGTTCGGGTTCGGATAGTTCGGGTAGTTCGGGTAGTTTGGATAAAATATCGGTTATTTAGGGTAAAATATCAAATAATTAGGATGATTTAGATAAAAATTTTGGAGATTTCGGATTACTTTGGATATTTTGGATAAAACTATCCGGATAGTTTCGGATACTTTCGGGTAGTTTTGATACTTTATAATAATTTAGTTATCCTCAACTATTTTCAGATACTTTTAATAGAATTTTAAATTAAAAATATATATTTACTGATGTTATATATATATATATATATAATTAATATTTTTATATATTCGGATACCCGTTCGGTTCTCGGTTCGGTTCCGGTTCGGTTCGGTTATTTCAGATATAAAAATATAGGAACCGTTCCGATATTTGAAGGTATTAGTCTGGTTCCAGTTTCGGGTATTTCGGTTCGGTTCCGGTTCGGTTCTTCAGTTCCGGTTATTTTGCTCAGGCCTAATGCTTATGTATCATCTCCACAAGTCTTCTCACGCCATATATTAACTAACCCTCTATTTATTAGAAATATTACAGCATATGCCATTAACATAATTATCTATCATTTATTCTTTATATTAAGAGCATCTCCAAAAGACACTCTATAACTTCAAATATAAAGTTTTTTGCTCTCCAAAAAAGAACTTCAAAACTTCACATTTATGATTTGAAGTTTTGAGGAGTGAAATTCTATATTTGAAGTTTCACTTTCAAAACTTCAAATTTGAAGTTTCATATTTTTATTTGCATTTTGGTCCCTACAATTACACATCACATTTATGATTCATAAATATTTTCTTGTTTATTGTTTTAATCCTTATAAAAATTATATCTCATAAATATTTTAAGTTTTGTTTACAAAATTTAACCTTATACATAAAATTAAATAAAACTTTAAAATAAGATTTAAAATATTTAAAACTAGATTTAGATAACAAAAATATACAAAAAAAATTAACAAATAAAACTTTTAAAAAGTTACATGAAGACATAACTATTACACAAATTTAAATATTACAACAACACTAATAGTCGGTAAGTTTGAACCGGAACCTTCAAAATTTCTAAATATTGTCCAATTTTGTTTATATAACTGAAGATGGTTGTTGTTGTTGTTGCTGATGATGTCTTTTGGTACAATTCTTTTTTGTTTATATTGAATATATTCACGAGTATTAATATCATCGATAAAAGTTAGTCTTTTAGCAATATTTTATGCTTCTCTTTTACGTTCTTGTTCTTATCTAATGTATTTATAATTATTAATATCACCCGATTTTAACAATTTTTATCTCTAATCTACAAATTAAAAATGAGGATAGCCATTTTTCTTCAAAATGCACTAGTAGATCATATATGCATTACGAAAATCACTTTATGAAATAATATGGTATTATTGAAGTTTAATATTAATTAAGTTATTTTGTTTAAAATTTTATATTTTAATATTATATTTTATTAATTAATATTGTTGTAATATGTTTATATATGTGCTAGTTATTTACAAAAGTTTTATGAATTCAAATTAGTTATGATAAATATAAGGACCATATTATAAAATACAAAAAGTTTTAAAATTAAGTTTGAAGTTTTGGTTTTGGAGAAGAACACTTTTAAACTTCAAATATAGAGTTTTAGAAACTTCAAAATAGAGTTTCTTTTCGAAGATGCCTAAGTGTTATGTATATTTGGTTCTACATATGGCGACAGCATATGCAATAAATCAAAGTTATTTTCTAGTATTTTTAAAAGCCAACCGTATGAACATCTACAAATATTTTTCCAAATGAATTAATCATTTCAACAATAGACATATATACAACCTTCTATCAAATATATTATGATAAATAATTTAGAAAATTAGAATTCCGAACTCAATTTTTCTTATTCTATGCAAAGAAAAATCATTGCAGTAGATGATGAGTATATTATTTATTTTAATTATAAATATTATAATACGTACAGATTTCATTAAAACCATATATGTAAGGAGTTGATGTAACCAATTTCAACCATTTAGTTTATTTGTTATATGATAAAAAAAGTAATAATATAAAACATATGTAAAATATAACATGAGTTTATTTATGCACATAATATTCACGTATAGAAATATTTTAGTTTAGATTTATAGTCATATACAATTCTTAAATATCATTGTAATTTAGTGCATTTCCAAAATTTATGCCTTAGATACTGCATATTAAACATATTAGCGCAATAATATATCTGTGATTTTTGTTAAATATGTTAACTCTACGATAACATCATTATTCTATATTACTTTCAAATGGAATACACATCTAAATTAACTAATTTGACACTATTATTGATTAATAATCGCAGAATCTAAATTTCCTATTTTTAATTATACAATCAATTTTATAACGTAGGCATCAATAGTGTACTTATGGCTTCACCCTATAAATAGACTCAAATGCAGTAATACAATTACAACCATTATTCTTCCCTAGCAAAAACACTTCCTACGGTTATTAATTAGCTTTTAATTTCCGCTGACATCTTTTAACGCAATCTATACTATTACGAATTGATTTAGCTTATTTGTCATGATTTTTTAGGTAATTTTGATTATTTGTCATATTTTAATTAGGTTTAAACTGAGTCATTAATTTATTAATAGTTTTTAGTTGACTCCATAATTTATTAATTTAAATAATATAACTACAAAATATGTAATTAGATATATAATTATTTTGATTTTGTTTATTTGTCATGTTTTCCATGATTTTAGTCAATTTTGCTTATTTGTCATGTTTTTATTAGGGTTTAGCTTAGTCATTGATTTATTAATAATTTTTAACTGAATCACTAATTTATTAATTTAAAAAAATATCCGTAATGAATTTGTATATAATTAGAAACGAATTTTTATTTAATAATATTTAAATATATATGTTATATTAAAATTCTTATTTTCTTATTAGGTTTTAAGCTTTTATATAGGTCATTGATTTATTATTAGTTTTTAACTGAGTATTTATTAATTTTCACAAAATCCGTAATGAATTCTATATATAATAAGTCATGAATTTTATTATAATAATATTAAATTTATATGTTATATTAAATAATTATTTATAAACTAATATAATAAAATTGTGAAAATATATTTAAAAACTAAGAGAATTCTTATATATGTTGTGTTGCTATCTGAAAACAATATTTTTTTATTATAAAGTTAAAAATTAAGATATAAAATAATTTATAATTAAATATTAGTCAAACAAAAATATTTATATAAAGATATTTTCTAAACTATTTCTAATAGCTTCAGTTGGTGACCACTAGAAGAATGAAAAAAATGAACAAAATAAAAAATAAAATTTCATTTGAGGAATTGAAAAAATAAAAATAAAAATGAATTTTTGTTCAATTTGTTCCTTATCAAAATTGCATAGGGAAAACTTTTTCTTATAAATTCATTCTTCCATGGAGAATTTAGAGAAAAAAAAGTGGGATCTACCTTTCAATAATTTGATTAAAATTTCAACATAACTGGCATAAATTTTGATGAACAAAAAATTCACCATAATTTTTTCCTTCAACATGAACACCAATTAGAGTTTTACTATGCCGATTTTTAAATTAATAAGACATAAAATAATAAGTATTCGTAAGTTGATTATGCCCGCACATCGTTTAGTAGTAAGTGTGATAAATTTTGTTACATGCTGTAAGTAATTAATCATATGGTTTGTTTTACAATTATATAAAATATCTATTTATAAGTTATTTCAATCCTGCGTGGATATCTACCTAGTGTTTAATTATATATAGGGGGTGATTAGCTGAGATTTATCTTCTTACTTTAACTTTATTTGTTTTTAAATTATTAAAATTTACCAATCATGTTGTACCTTTATTTTTAAAAGTTAAAGCCTACATCTTTTTTTATAGGTTGTATGAAAAACTATCTATAATATCAAATAAATTATATAATCATAATAAAAAAATTTATAAATATTTTAACTTTGAATTTGGGTGTTTTTAAATTATTAAAATATTAAAATAATATAAATATTATTTACATATCACATTTTAAATTACAATAAACTTTGATAATTTATAAAAAAACATTAATATAAATTATTTTAATTGATATAAAATAATAATTTTATATATAGAACACATATTTCATATATTTTATTTTAAAATATCTACCGCTTATAGCTTACAACTGCAACAAATTCAACTACAGCAAAAGTTTCTGCATAAAAAATCTACGGTAACAATTTTACAGGTACAACCGATTTATTCACAGCTAAACATCTACATCTAAATTTTTAAAGTCACAGTCGAACCAATTATCACAATAGTTTGTAAAACATTATTTCCGCAAATTTTTTGCTTATATAGGATGTAATAACACTGAGAGTCGAAGACGTTAGAGTTGACTAAATTACATTATATCATAGTTATAATATTTTTAAAGAAATTTACACCGTAAATTACGTTTACCCCTACAATTTACATTTGAAGAGGACAATTTTCACTACACTTTTTCTTCTTCCAATAAATTCTTGGGAAAACTGTTTTTTAGAGCAAAAAAATAGTAACTATGTCCCTTTAGACTAATATATATTTTGTGTCATATTTTCCTATAATACCCTTTAATATTTATGAAAATAATTTTAATAAATAGTTTTACAAACAAAAAAAATTTGGAAAAATATTAACATTTGTTAAAATACCTATATGAACTTAATGGTATATTTTCCAGTTATAAAAAAGTTAAAATTATAAATTTCAGATTATGTTCTAAAAAAGTAGAAATAACATTCTACGAAGTAGAAAACGAAATCTACTTTTTTCATTGAATCTACAATGTTTAGAATACATGATCTACGTAAATAGGAGTATTCTACAAATATGTAGAATACACATTCCGCGCTTAACCTACCATTCTAAAATTCTTAGAAATCAAAATCTACACATTAATCTAATTCTAAAACATGTAGAAACCGACTTCTACAGATTTACTATAAATCTAAAACATGTAGAAATAAAAAAACTGTAGAAACTGATTTCTACATATTAGCTGTATTTTACGGATAAGAAATCAGTTCCTAAAAATATGGAAACAAAATATTTGAGAATATTCACTTTTATTTTTTTTTAAAAAATCGATTTTTTTAAAAAAAAACAAAAAAGGAACAAAAAAAAGCGACAAATCGATTTGAGAATATTCACTTTCATCCCAGAGAAATCGAGTTCAAAGAGTTGAAATCATGCTTGGTCGGTTCAAATCAAGTGGGAATCAATCCGGATATAATCATACAAAACCAAAAAAATCGATTTGGGATTCTTTCCTCAGCACGGGATCGATCGATCTATTCTTACAGATCGGTCGATTTACCAATCTGTGTAAATCGACATTCGCCGATCGAGTGAAATGGACCAGGTCGATCAGTATATATTTCGCGTTTTTTTTGTTCTGAATAATGATGGGGATCGATCGATCCACTATAACTTGTAAAGTGGGATCGATCGATCCCCCTTGTCGAACTCAATATATATATATTTTTAAAAATTACAATTTTAAGGGCATTACTGCCATTTTTGAAAAAAATAGTCTAATAGGACATAAAGTAGTATAAATTAGTCTAAAGGGACATAGTTACCATTTTTTTGCTCCAAAAAAACAGATTTCCCTAAATTCTTTTTCTTCCCAACCTCTTAATCCACGTAACCAACCCAACCTACAAAATTAAATTTTAACTAATGTTTAACTGAATTACAAAAATCTCATTAACCACAAATATCTTTTTTTTTTTTTGAAAAAATGTATCTTTTTTCTTGCCAAACTCACTAAATCTTCAAATCAAGTTTTTCCACCAAATTTCCTTAATCGGATTTTTCCGTCAAAATCATCAAATCGACTTTTCCGTTAAAACCGTAAAATTATAGTTTTTTTGTCAAAATTGCAAAATTAAGTTTCCCTGCCAAAAGTACAAAATCATGTTTTTCCGCTAAAACTGCAAAATCATATCTTCTCGTTAAAACCATAAAATCAAGTTTTTCAACCAAAACATCAAAATCAATCTTTTCTACAAAATTGTTGAATCATGTTTTCCTGCCAAACTACAAAATCGGGGTTTCCTGTGAAAACCAAAAAGCGAGTTTTTCCACCGAAATCGCAACATCAGTTCCACTAAAACCGTTAAATCATGTTTTCACGTCAAAACCACATAACCAAGTTTTCCGCCAAAATCTCCATTACAGAATTTTCCGCCCAAAAATTGCAACTTCATGTTTTTCCGCCAAAACTACAAAGTCACGTTTTTCCACTTAACCGCAAAATCATGTTTTTGCCAATATAGTAAAATCACATTTTCACTAAAAACCAAAGTTACATTTTCCGTCAAAATTGCAAACATATATTTTCATGTCAAACGGCAAAACCACATTTTTCCATCATTAAAATGAGTGTATCGATTCATTTGGAATAATAACGATTTAGCTACTATTTTTAGCCATGACGCTATAATCAAGATGTTTTATTATTATATTTTTGTGGTTACCTGTTGAGGCCAGCAATTCAGCAGCTGAATCAGAGGTCGACTCAACACCCTACTCAACCAGCCAAAGCGCCAACCAGGATATACGTGCACTAAAAATGCCATATCTTACAAACCAGGAGGGTTTAAATCACGAGTCTAATTTTGATAGATTCTACACTCAAGAAGGAGTCCATTCCAATTGTAATTGGGCCAATATATTCACGGAGCAAGAAGTTATGAATTTTACAATTCAGAGGTTTCTCAACCCGTCCATCTGCGAGTACCCGACTTTAGAAGAAGATTCAAGCTCAATTAAGGAGCGGCCTGAAGCAAAGCCCATCATAGGAGTCAAGAGGAGTTTATCATCTTTCCAGAAAGCCCAAGATCAGGAGAAATGGCCACGGAAATTAGGAGTTATGATCAATTCCCCAGAACCGGCCAAACCGACGTCATCTATGGAAAGTCTTCAACCAATTCAACTTGGTTCGACCCAGAGCTATTTATGGGAACCAGGAGATCATCTTAACCAATCAGGAGGTATTTCAGAAGTCCTTTGCTGCACCAGAACCCAGGAGATCAGTTGGTTCAATGGAGAATCACTTAAA
>NC_027753.1:33237633-33255675 GCF_000695525.1 Brassica oleracea var. oleracea
ATCCAGGAGACATTATACACGAGCCAGAAGAGTTCTACAACTTCATCCCATGCACTAGCCCACATAGGAATAAGAAGATCCCCATTATCACCAAACTGCCTTATTTGGAGTCTCAAGCATTAAAACTCCAACAGCTCTTTTTCCTTCAGTCTATGCACGAAATCAGTACCTTCCAGACCATTAAGAAGATTCCCAGGAAACTCACTTACCCCCTCAAACCGTCCAGATACAAGGAGGACACCATCTACATTCATTTGGTCAAGATTCTCATCATTAAGCCTCCAACGGCTAGTTTTCAAGGAGCCATCATTTCCTTTGCTTCCAAGTTTATTATTTCGGTTTTATTTCTTTCCTTATGTCATTTTATGACTGTTAGAGAGTCCTTGGTCGAGCTTATAAAGCTCTAGTCTTTGTTTCGTTGTAAAGCACCCCATTTTGAAAGTAATAAGAATTATTCAATTTTCTAGTTTTCTTAAAACTATTGTTCTAAGTCTTTTGAGCTTGTGTGAAGCAACTCCAAAGCACCTTGACTTATCAAGGCTCCTTTCCATAGAGTCTTGTGGCGTCCTCAACCCCCCCATCCTTCCACTCCAATTCGTTTGCCAAGCTTGAGAGTGATACACGTCCAGCAAGCAAAGCACCATCTCAATCCACTTCAATCATCAACTGATTAGGCTGAGAGTGTCACACGACCAGTAGCCTAATTCCGTCCTATCTATCTTTATTTATCTTGTTTTATCATATTAGAAATCATATCCTCCAATTCGTTTGCCAAGCTTGAGAGTGATACACGTCCAGCAAGCAAAGCACCATCTCAATCCACTTCAATCATCAACTGATTAGGCTGAGAGTGTCACACGACCAGCAGCCTAATTCCATCCTATCTATCTTTATTTATCTTTATCTTTGGTCGATCAATTAAGCTTCCATCAACTATTTTGCCATCCCTGATTTCCAGCCTGCAACATTACCTTTCTATAGCCACAGATTTTCCCTTTATAACCACAAAATCTTGATGGCTATGGCGTACATTTTTACCATAGTAATGAAGCTATAATGGTTGAAGCTATCACTTGTGCTACTTCAGTAACACTTCTTTTAACTCCATCAAAAGATTTTAAGTAATTTTTTGCATTGATGTTCATATCACTAAAATAAGTACATTGTTGCATTTCAGCATTTGGAATATGAGAAATTGAGAATGCAGAGTAAAACAATATTAATTTATGGATAGAGAGATCTAGGTTTAAGAAGAATGGCCGAATGGAAAAATGAAATCAAAGTTTTAATATATCTTGTGTCGTATGCCAAAAAAACCCCACAGAAACACAAAACCACCTCTTCATGTCAGAGAAATGCTAACTAAAGAAATCTTGAATTGTCAATGCATCTATGATTGGGAATGAGTCTACTTGCAGTGCAAGCTAAGCTGTTAATCAATCCCTGGTCACGAGGTACAAATCAACATTCATTCAGAATAATCGTGTTAAGGTTTCTTTAAACGCTCGCTGTTCCGAACATTGAGGTCTCGCCGCATCCCGCTTTCCTTGACGCTGGCCGTGCTAAGCCCTGCCGACGAGCTCCACTGTACCTCCGCTCGTTCCGGTGATATTTTGGATGTCGGCGCTCGAGTATCACACCTGACGAGACTCTAATCGTTAGATTAGTGAGCTTTTGTTGGGTATGGGCTTTAGCAAGTGGGTTGGGTTTCAGGCCCAATTTCAGGTCTCACACCTTTTTGTCTATCAACAATCAATAGTCGGATTTTTTTTTGCAAATTTACGCAGCCAAGGACCCTTTGCTACGGTATTGGTTACGGTTCTGAAATTTTCTCCTCTTAGAGCATCTTTACACAGAGTTCTTATCCAAATTCTCATCCTTTTAAAAATAAAATTAATCAAAAAGTAGGAAAAAGAGTAAATATAAGTTCTTATTTTACACTTTTTTAGATATTATGAAAGGATTCTACCGCTGTCAACAAATTAGAATGTTAATTGTTCTGAAAAAACTGGACATAGACATGCAAATAAAATAATAATAATTTTATTTTTTAAGATACTAACACGGTATATAATTGTTAAAGGTGCTCTTACTAACCAACGGTCAAGCTTCGCCAAAAAAAGTTATAAATCAATCTTAAATCATATTGTTTGGGTTTTTAAACGTTGGTTCTAAATTCAATTTCAATGTGTTCATCCGAACATGAACTTTAAGATATTAAGTGAAGCTTTTTTAGGGATTTTTTTTCTTAGCTTTATTTATATTTCATTTTGTTTTAGATTTTTTGTTTATTATATTGTTGTCAAAATCTTACATTAATATAAACATTTGGTATTAAAAAAAACAATAAAAAGCATCGAAAGCTCCCAACAAATCATTAATAGCTTGGAAACTTCAACGACAAGAATATTTGTAGTCGGCTAACATTACTTCAAAATTCAGGGAACAAAATACGAAGCTCACCTTATACTTTGGTTCTCCACTCGATTGTACTCCCTTGGTTTCGTATTAAAGGATTTTTAACGTTAAAACTCTCCCCCACTTATTATACAAAAAAAAAAAATCTTTCCCCACTACGTTTATTTTGGGTAAAAATCTCCAAACTAATTATTTAACAAAAAAATTCCTAAATTAATTTTATTTAATGAATTAAACCCGAACATGTCATAATTACTATTACTACAGGTAAATCTTTAGTTTAAGGGTTTCTACATTAAGTAAACATAGTTGAAGGGTTTGTACATTAAGTAAACATAGTTGAGGGGTTTTTACATTAAGTAAACATAGTTGAGAGGTTTTACCATTAATTTTTTTTTAATTCAGAATTTTATAATATTATCTAAAAATTAGTAACTAAAAATTTTAAAATTAGCAATTTAATTTTTTTTTTTTGTAAATATATGAGTTTGATGTGTTTTTAGCATCAACATTATATATATATATAAATTAAAAATGTAAAACGTCAGAAAATATAATAAAATTATCTAAAGATTTATTATTATATTTTTATTAGATAAGATATATTTTTTATTATATTTTCTTGTTTTTACATTTTTAATCTTTTAGTAATTTTATTACAGGTAAATCTTTAGATAATTTTTATTATATTTTCTAGGTTTTTACATTTTTAATTTATACATATATAATGTTGATGTTAAAAACAAATCAAATTCATACATTTACCAAAAAAAAATATGCTAATTTTAAAAATTTAAGTTACTAATTTTGAGATAATATTATAAAATTTTGATTTTATTTTTATTTTTTAGATTTTAAATGGTAAAACTCCTCAACTATGTTTATTTAATTTAGAAACCCCTAAACTAAAGATTTACCAGTAGTAATGGTAATTATGACCTGATGGGGTTTAATTTATTAAATAAAATTAGTTTGGGGGTTTTTTCGTTAAATACTTAGTTTAGGGGTTTTTACCCAAAGCAAACTTAGTTGAGGGATTTTAACGTTAAAAATCACATATTAAATGTAGTTTTGGGTTTGTGCACATGGATTAAGAAAACAATTAATTTGTATATTTTCTATATAAAATATAATTACCAATACACCTAACTATATTTCAACCAATAGAAAAATAAATTGTTGAATAAAATTAATAAATTTTGCATTGAAAGTTGAAAACAACACTTATTTTGTAACGAAAAAATTATCTACAACGATAGTTAATATGAAATGGAGGGAGTAATATGTTTTGATAAGTGTTTTTTTTTTTAAAAAACTTGATATAGCAATGATTTTTGTATGAATAAATCCTCGGGATAGGTAAGACTATTATTGCAAGCATTTTTCAACTAAAGATTTGAATGGTAACAAGCAAAACAAGTAAACAACTGTAAAATAATTGTGGTGCCCGATCTAATAGTAACAAAAACATATAAATACACAGATATATGTAAAAACAATTTGTTACTTACATTAGAAACATAAATTTCTCGAAACTTCTGAAATAGTATTACGTTTTATATCTGGTACTGATGTTAGGCCACAGTGGTGGACCTGTGGTGATAGTGGTGGCGACAAAGTCGATTCTAAAAACCCGAATCTCACAATTGCTTAAAACAAAAACTGAAGAAAAAAACAGAAAACAGAGCCACTTATTATTGACATCTAACCTTCTCGGACTCTAGACTCTAACTATGTAGCATGCTACTAACTCATCTTCTTAAGATTTACTCCCTCCGTATTGAAACGTACAAACATTTAAATTTTATTATTGTATACGAAAGATTGATGTTCTACATTTAATTAATGCATTTTACTTTAAAAATAAAATATAAATCATAATGAAAAATTGTAAGTGGTTGAATTTTATTGGGAATCAAATAAAATTTTAAATTAGGTAAAACGAAAACTCAAAAATAATACACAAAAATAAATATCTAATTTTTCTTAATACGTATGAAAAAACCTTAAACATCGAACATTTCTATCCAGATGGAGTATACTGGAATTTTATCCACTACAAAATTACATAAAGGTTCTTGAGACTGCAAGCCTTAGATCTTTCAGCTTGGACTTGTCAAAGCCTGATGGTGGACATCAGTTTAGAATTTTTTTTTTAACTTCTATATTGAAATGTATATGCATATACAATGGTAGTATGTACGTGTAGTTGTTATAAGTTGAAGGGTTCAAGGCTTCAAGCTTTTCTTTTGCAATACCTTTTAATCTTATTATGAATGTATATACGAGCATATATATAAGATGTTTCATCAAATATGATGCAGCTTTAAGATATGTTAAATTAAATACATGCTAGTATATACATTCATAAGATTGAAAGCTATACATGCATTTTTCAGTTAAAAACCAGACATCTGTAAATCATCCAGTTGGAAAATATAGTATAAGGTCAAATAGTAGAGTAAATATGTTGCAATAAAAATAAGACATGGTCGTTGACCTTTCGGTTTTAAGTTGGCAATATAGTTAGTGGTACCAAAAAAAAGTTGGCAATATAGTTAATAATATGTGGTCAAATGGTCAATTAATATTTTACTATAAAAATTAAGATACAATTTTTTCTTTTGGAAATTAGTTTTGACCTTAGCTTGACCATAATTTTTTTATATATGTCCATGCAGTTGTTTCCCCTTTCTTCATCTTGATCTTTTTCTCGAACTCTCTGATCAGAATTCTTTTTGTATAAAACATTTCTAAAGAAATGGCCAAAGAAATTGCTTTTGATGTTACCGGAAACAAAATCTCTAATTCCAATGGTGATACTTTCATTCTGCTAATCGATCATGAAATTGCATCGATCTCTCCTCTCACTTCAATGCTTCAACAACTTTCCCACAAGGGTAAAGATCTAGTTACTCGTTATAAATTTTCTTTTATTTCGCTGTTTATAGTAGTTATCATTTTTCTATTCACATATTTATTATATCCATTTATAAATGATTTCATCTATTATGTTAACATTATGATTCAAAATACATAGATTTGTGGTTATTAATATTTGAACTAATTTGATAAAACTATTTAAGCTATAATTAATTATTTTATTAAAAATGTATAAAAAATATAACATTTTATCTCAATTTTAGTTATTCATTTGAATTTTTATGGTATTCCATTTTAGAAAATATATGAAACTAAATTTATCTAAATATAATATGTTAGATTAGCATGAAATATAATCAACAATACAAACCTTATCTATTATTTTTATTTCTGTAGATAACTAAAGGTCTAATAAGAAAAAAATTGCTTGTTTTCTTCAACATTTGGTTTTGAACTTTTCAAAAAACTAATATATAAATTGATGTATTAGTGATAAGTGTCAATGTGGCAAGTGAGGCTGTATCGATGCTCAAAAAACAGATGGATATCGTACTTGTCATCGCCAACACTGAAATGCCGCATATAGATTCACATTCCTTCTACACTTCTTTGCTGACCAGAGACATTCCTTTAATATGTACGCTTATTTAATACATCATCTTACTATTTTGTTCATTTGTTTAATGTATATGGTAACTTGTTTTTTTATCTTGTACATGTTAAAAAGTGATCAGTCCAGAGGGAAAGAAAGCTAAACCATCAAACTCTTTGGAAAAAAGAGCGTGTTATCTCCTAGAGAAGCCTATTTCTGAAAAAGATATCAACAACATGTTGCAGCATGTCTTATCTAATAAGAGCCAAAAGTTAACAAAAATCAGCATACCTAAAAGTGGAGGGGGCAATAAGGAGGAACGTATAAATCAGATGAAAGCTTTCAGAGAAAACCTTAAGAGACAGTGTCCATCATCTTTTCTAGGAAAACCATTGTTGAAAAAATCAGCGTACCAAGAAAGAAGAAATATAGCAAATGTTGAAAGGAAAAACAAAACTGTGTATCCTGTTGAGTTTGAAAATAAGAGAAATGAAGGAAATAATATAGATAGTAACACAGGAATACGCAACAATTTCTGGACTTATGAGCATCAGATGAAGTTCTTTTCTGCTGGCTCTAACTTGGGTGAAAAAGGTACGATTTTTATTTCATTTTGACAATTTCTTATTTGTTTCAATCATATTCTTTTACTCTTCTATTCTGCAGATTCTCATCCAAAATCCTTATTGGGGATTATTAATGATCGAACATCGAAGAATGAATATCCTTTCACATTATCCAACATAGCAAAGAATTTCTTTGCAGGTAATAACTCCATGGGAATTCTCTTAAACGGGAGAACTCTCTATCATCACTCATCATTCATCATTCATCACTCAATGCAAATATGCTTATTTCATAAAATTTCAGATAAGAACCGGATTAAGGAGAGGGATACAATGGCGCTAAAGTTTTATCAAGGAACAAAAATGGACTTAAGCCGTACCTCTTGGTTTGGTAATATACCAAACAGTTCATCCATGGAAGCAGATCGTGTACCTGCGGCCACAAGTAACATCCCACCTTGCAACATTTCTCCCACTGATACTGTTAGCCATACCAATCTGGTTTCAACTAGCTTAAACGATAACAATTTACTTGGCCATTCTGGTTTGCCATCAAGCGTTGGTGCATCTAACTCAGGTGCGTTGGATAGGTTATATGCTTCAATATAATTCTAGCACGTTTCAGTTTCTAAACTAGTATAAATTAGATGTTCTTCCTAAATTTAATTTGAACTTACTCTTTCGCAAGACTAATCCAGATCAGTTGGGTTGTGTTTCTTTAGGAGAAATGTGTGCTACTTCTGAAGATATGATTCTCTCTACAGTTCAAAATGATTTTATTCATTATGAACCAAGGCATACTTCTCTGAACAGTGAGGTCACTCTTCAAAGCAATATCACACTTCCTCAAACCAATATAATTGATATAGGTAATACTTCTTTTAGAGAATGCTATGTTATTCCTAAAGATATGATATCATGTGAAACTGATATGACTCTTGAGAGTTAATTTGGTCTCTGGTGGATTAAATTATGGAACTTATTCTCAAACTAGTATGACCATTCTTGAAACCAATATACATATGAACCAGATTTCTTCTTAAAAGGTTGTGTTATTCCTAAATATATGATTCCTCTAAGACTAATACAAATTTATTTCTTTGTGAAATAAATTATGCTGCTCTAGGTAATGCGACTCGTCTTGAAACCAACATAGAAGATATAAGCCAATTTCAACAAGATGCATGTTATGATATTCCGATTGAAGATTTGATTTCTTTTGACACTGACGTTCATGAGATGGACATGCAGCATGTGTTAGGAAATAATGGTTCTTCTGAGGTGAATATTTTGCCCAACACTCATGTCGGCCATGAGGATTGACGACAAGTTTTAAATGATATATGTTTATTAGTGATAAAGAATAAAAGAATAAACCAAGACAAGTTTTAAATGATATTGGACTTGTTTTATATATTGCAAGTGCATTTTACATAAATAAAAAACAATATATTGCATGAACATTTTATATTCGTTTTATATGTCAAAAATACATATCATACTAGTGCATGTGCATTATTTACATATATATAATAACAATGTAGATTTCATAATTTCTTTAGACTCTCAGTAATCTTCAGGTAAATGCGTATTCAAACACTTAGTTATAATTATATATCTCATTAACTTTGGTTTGTTCATATTTTATGTTTTCTTGGTTGTAATTTAGAACGGATGAAGGCTATCTACTGTGAAAGGGTTCGAATGCATCAAATTCATTTGCCACATATATTTAACCAAAAATGCAAATATATTGTTTTTTATTTATGTAAATTGTAAATTCATTTCTGTGTCAAGTTTCTTGTCTATATTATTTTGCAGTACCTTGAAGAAGTTGGATGGCCGAAGCAGGCTGTGTTATGCTTGCACACAGCCAAAACGCCTAGTTGTCAAGGTTGATTTTCTCTCCTGCACCACATCATACAGCTCAAGTCGGTCTCAAATATGGATATTCGTTAGAATTTTTGGTTAGTCCCACACGCCTAATTTAACAGTTTGATTACTGTTGCTCCAAGAGAGTTGCTGACGAGATGAGAGTCAAGCTTGAGGACGAATTTGGTTATACCATTTGATTCATAGGCTACACAAATTCGGTAGGAATTCTTAACATTCATGCACTTTTAAAAAATTTAGAGCATTTTTTAGTGATGCCTCAATATATAATTTTTGTTTTTTTGCAGAGGATGATAGTACTACTCAGTAAGCTTATTCTACTGAGTACTGACTGTTTTAGAATAACCTTTTATACTACAAGTTCTTGAAGTAATGAACTTTCTATCTCTGTTCTCTTATTTTAAGCTTAAACTAATATCAACAGGAAGCTATGTTCAGGGTGGTTTCTGCAATTTCAAATTGGAAACAAAAATTCATATTAAGACAGCAGCGGAACTTCTCATGCAACGTAAAACATTTCGTCTCTGAGAAGATCTCTGTGTATATGTGTTATCAGTTCATGAAGCTAACTGCAAGTCTCGTTTACAGGTGATTTTAAAGCTCTTGAAGATGCACTATGTAAACGTATTATAATCACACCCGAGGAAGTAAACAAGTGAAGTCTTGCTAAAGACCGATTGTTCGATTGGTAATGGATCTTTATATATTCGATGCTAACTGAATATCCCTAGTTATGTGTAGGTTGGTAGACAAGATTATAAAAGCCGATTGGGCAAGATGCCACTGCTATCATATTTGGAACAAAATCAGAATCCCAAACATAAATGAATACCAAAACAAAGTTAAACTTCAAAAAATATCTACAAGTAAACTACACATATCAAAAGCATATATGAACCTAGTAAGACAAGACGGTCTGTCAATTCTCGATGCCTTTTGAGAAGATTAGTAACTAGGAAAAGAGCAGATAAATCTCTATTACACATTGGGTCTAACTACTGTTTTTTCATTAAAAAAACGACGGGCTTATACATCAATAACAAAACCATCTCTAGTTTACTGATTGAGACGTTGTGTTTCCAAAATCAATCTCTTTTATTTACCTTAGAGTTGCACTGATCATCAAAACACAAACTTGTCTCACTCAAATCGAATTGATTCAACAAAACAGACAATCAAAACACACACTACCTAAAAGAGCCAAATTACCAAATGTTGGAAAGAAACCCTAACCATTTTCCACGGTAAAGGGCTGCGACTTCCTGAACTCACGCTCCGGGAAGGATATGGAGAAGAAGAGCGCGAAAGAGACCTAGACGGACTGGAAACTGAGCGGGAAGAAGATCTGGAACTGGACCGAGATGACGACCTAGAGACCAAGGAGAACGACGGCCACGGCTTCGAGGATTTTTTTTTTTTTTTGATGTAGTTCATTCTATTACTCACTTGAGGTTGTTTGGGTAACCAAACCCAAATATAACAACCAATAAAATATAACTCAATATGGAAAGATCTAGCAGTCTTAGCTAAAAAAATCAGCATTCTGATTGCTACACGTTGAACGTAACTGATGTTGAAATCTGTGAAACATATTTGTAGCGTCTCTATCTCTTATTTTTTTAGTTTATAAATTACTTAATTATTAACTAAATATTAATAAATCTAAGGGTAAAACAGTATTAATTAAATTAAAATAGTATTAGGACATTTTTCAAAGGGAAAGGTTTATAGGGGGACGAGAACTCCTCTTTTTTTACCTAGTTTAGCAAATTTTTCAAAAAAAAATCACATTTAATTTTTGGTGGAGATCATTTTGATGAGTGATCATAGGTCGTTTTGACATATTATTCAGCTAAAGATGTATATTCAAACATATAATTTACAATTATTATTTTCCATGTTTCACAATGCAATTTTTTTTGTAATAAGTTAATTGTAGTTTAAGAAAATATAAATTAAATCTCCCGAATATTTGCTTTTTCCTGCCATGATACGTTCTTGCTATGATTCTGATGAGTAGTTCTATGGAAAAAAAAATGTTGTAGATAATAGATTCATATGAAATGTGAACAAAACATATTTTAATGTATAACAGTCCATTATTAGACTCCAAGAAGCAAGACGTGGAAAATGTTGACAAAATATATGTATATAGTCCATTTAATGAAAAAAAAGCCAAAACAGCAAGTGCACCATCATCAAAGTGGCGGCTTATGGAGTGCACCACGTGTATTGTAACCGCCAGACAATTTGCCGCCGTTTGGAAGAGATGGTAATAACAAACATTAGCAGAGACGAAAGACTCTCTCCTTCACTATTTTCTTGAATCATATTATAATGCAACCAAGAGTATCAACGTTTGTATATATAAATTGAACGATTCAGGACTCGTTGAGTTTATCAATTTAGTTTATTTTAGTGTTTGGTTTATACTAAAATGAGTGAAAAATCTGGGAGCTCTGCCGTTGATTCTAAAAGCAGTAGAGACGCCATCTGCAACGCCGGTGCCGGAGCCGCCGCTGGTCAGCTTTCGGTTTTATCTCATCTTTATCTCGATTCTTGGTTGATTTTGAGAACTTTCTCAGGCGCAATCGCTGCCACTTTTGTTTGCCCATTGGATGTGATCAAGACAAGGTTACAGGTTCATGGCCTTCCTGAAACTCGAAGAGGTATAAAGACATGAATAAATTATAAAACATATATTCTCAGTAGATGTTTTCCTCTTGGGGATATATATCAGATGATGTGTATGCTTTTATCATCATTTGAATAAATTTTATCAGGTAGTGTGATCATTACAAGCCTAGGGAATATACTAAAGAAAGAAGGTATTAGGGGAATGTATCGAGGCCTTTCACCAACCATCATAGCTCTCCTTCCCAATTGGGCTGTGAGTTTCCACTTTGATTAGAACTTGCTCTCGTTGTTACTTATGATCATTCAATTGGCATAAGAGGTCGTCATGTCTTTCCTCAGGTGTACTTCTCTGTTTATGGAAAGTTAAAGGATCTGCTCCAGTCAAGTGGTCTGTCCCCACTACTCAATGCTTGCCAGTATTTTTTTTGCTTAGTTTTGAATTTTTTTAATCTTGTATCTTTGTTATATTCTTGATGATAGATGGAAAGCTAAGTATTGGGGCGAACATGGTAGCTGCAGCTGGTGCTGGAGCTTCCACATCTATTGCGACTAATCCACTTTGGGTTGTGAAAACAAGATTAATGGTTAGTTTTTTCTTTTATTGGTTTCAAATTCCATCCAGGTGAGTATCTAATGTTTTTCCTATTTTTCAGACACAAGGAATGAGACCAGATGTTGTACCTTATAAAAGCATGTTGTCTGCATTTAGTAGGATTTGTAAGGAAGAAGGATTCCGAGGGTTATACAGGTCAGTATCTCCAATGAAACCGCTGCTAAAGTTATAAAACTTATTAATATTTAGTGTTATTTGCTTTGTGATGAAACAGTGGTGTTATACCTTCTTTGGTGGGAGTTAGTCATGTTGCGATCCAGTTTCCAGTATATGAAAAGATCAAGCAATACATGGCAAAAGTAGGTAAGCAGTGATCTCTAAAAGTCTTGTTTGTTTCGTAATCTCACTTGTTTCTTATCATCGTTAGTTCATGTTCTCAGGTGATACAAGTGTGGACAAGTTAAGCCCTGGGGAAGTAGCGGTCGCCTCTTCAATATCCAAAGTAATCGCCTCTGTATCAACATACCCGCACGAGGTCTCACTTTCCCTTCCTCTGTTTTTCTCTATTTCACTTCTGTTTCAATGCTCTTTGTAAACATTTCAGGTAGTTAGGTCAAAGCTTCAAGAGCAAGGGCAAGTAAGAAAGGTTAAGGCTAAGTATTCAGGAGTCATTGACTGCGCAAAGAAGGTGTTTATAAATGAAGGAGTTCCCGGGTTTTACCGAGGCTGTGCCACTAACCTACTGAGGACAACACCTTCTGCGGTTATTACATTTACAAGCTATGAGATGATCCATAGGTTTCTTGTACAAGTAGTCTCTCCAGAGAAGGAAAGTTAAAGCCATAAAAACAGATAATTAAGTTCCACGTGAAAAAAAAAAACACAAAGACTCACATAAGATAAGATTTGTGGCCAAAGAGACGAGAATTTAAAAAGGGATATATGTTTGTTCATATAGGAAACAAATGGTTTCCATTGTCACATAATAAAGGCAAAAAAATTACTCAGTAATGGTACCAAGCGTAGGACGCCAAGCTCGCTTGAGGAGCCTCTTGCTGAATCCGAACCAAACCGCTGACTCCAACTGTGAACTAGCAGATGCGTTTAGTTTAATAGCTGCCATGGCTGCAAGAACTTCTTCTTTTGTCTTCCCCTTCGGTCTCTCCTCTTCTTCTTCTTCCTCCTCTAGAGGAGACGAAGAGACGAATAAGTCTTTCAGTTTGCGTCCAGCCACGTCCTTGTCAGTAGCCTGATGAATCACTGGCTGCTCCCGGCGGCTAGGCGATCTAAGACTCAGAAGCATCTTTAGGGTTGTCTTCTTGCGACGAAACTGTACCAAAGGACTTGTACTAGGGCTTGGACTTCGTGTGGGGCTCTGTTCAACTCCACACTGCGTCGCTAGGAACTTGAATCTCTGGAGCGTCGCCATTTGTTTGATAATATTTGAAAACCTTGAGTTAATAGTTGTAATGGTGCCTCGTCTGTTTCCAAGTGACAATCAAACCAAGTGACAATCAAACCTTATAAATGCGAAAGAAAATTGTTCTTTTGATTCTTTTGAAGCAGTCTTTGTTCTCGAAAGTGCGTGCTTTGAATGGAATTTTTGTGGACCTTAAGGACGTAGTTTCCGATGAAATTCCAAATGTGTCATTATTGATGGGTCTTTGCAGAAAAGATTGAAAAAAAAAAGAAAAAGTGTTTTGTTTATTCGATTCCTTTTTCTTTCTCATGTTGGTGCCACTTTTACTTTCTTCAATGTGCATAGAAGGAAGGAATCGTTTCCTCTGTTTTTAAAACCTTTTTGAAGATTAAAAAGAAAAGGAAATAATGTGCGAGCTGGTGAGAGCTGATGAGAGCCACGTGTTTCTGGTGTTAGATTCATCTTCCCAGCTTTGAAGATTCTTGTCTTGTTACTGTGTGTTTCAGACTTTCAGTGTTAGAATGAAGACAATAGTACCTTTTGTGATTTTGTTGACTACTAGGTTAATTCATTTGCCATTGATTTGTACATACTTCTCTCCATAAGAATAATTAACATATAGCACACTCTTATAAAACTGTCTTACTAGACTGCATTTGGAGAATCGTGTGGAAATAATGGCCTTCATTATAAACGCATTTTCATTAATTTTAGGTGGTTTAGCTCTAAAACTCTAAAACTCTAAAACAATAAACAAGAATGATTTTAGTCTTCAACTCCACGATAAGCACTAGCGATACGTGGTATTGTTTACTTAAAGGAAGCCTATGGTCGTTGTTTATTTCTGGTCATCATAGCATATGCGCTCCTCAGTCTAGATTGCCTTTAGTTCTTGTAAAACTTCATCTATTGTTAGTGCCATGGCCTTGTCTAGCGAAAAGCCAACTCTGCCACCATTCCTACAAATTTCCTAACTGCTTCATCCGTCTAGTAGCCAAGGCTCTGATCAATCATTTATGAGGAGTGATTTTGCATTTGTAACATATTTTAGATATGTTAGCTCAACAAGAACAATCCCTAAGTGGTGTATGTCACAAAGTGTTGATTATCCTGTGGGGCTATTGAAACAACTAAACAAGGGTTACATTATCCATAACTATGACACAAAAGTTCGTAAATTATGTATTTTAAATTTTAATCAATAAAATATTGGTATATATTTATTTACTCGGTTGAGACGTCTTAATTATCCGCACCAGCCGTAATCTACGCGTAGGAATCTTGTGCTTATACATAAGGAAAAATGAAGCCGACCAGGTCTTCGGCCATAGAAAGACATACCCATGGGAGAGATTTTTGCGGCACGAACATGTTGCATATAAACAAGTTCAGTATGTGTGTATAAACAAGTTCTTTGCAGGTTTCCAGTGATGAAAGGGTCCTCTTGGTCATACGGGGGCCAACTGCTGTCTTATGATCTATATCTGTAGCTTAAGTCTTGTTCTTTAGGATTGGACTTAACCTAGCTTTGTATGTAGGGATCTTTTTTATCTTTTTTGGGGATTCTTACATAGCTTTTGCTTGCTTAAGCAGTCTTAGATCCAAGTAACATTGTATCTCTCTGCCATTTCAGCACTGAAATGAATTCAAATACTTGACAAAAAAAATCGTTAAATTGATTTAGAAAGTGTCAATTTTGTTGAATTTTATATACGAAGTATGACGTTGTGTATCATATACATAGCCAGTTATGGACATCATTATCTTCCAAATTTTAAACAACTAATATACATAAGTTTTGTGCTCTTCAAACAGTAAAAAATAAAAAATAAAAAGATTTCTTAATATGTTATAACTCCTCGTGGGAACCGAAATTCGCACTGTCGATTTTCGTTTAAATTAGGAAACTAGGAAAACCCTAATTTTCCAAAGGTCTCGGAGATCTGTTAATACCACACGCTAAGCAATCAGAATACGAGATATCAACGACAAAGTACAAAAATCGTAAAAAGAGTGCAAAATAGATCTTATTCTGAATCTGTGTTTGAGCGTTACAACAAGGTATAAGAGTGGGCTCGAGACCTGTCAGCGAGATTCCTAGTTCTAGCAACCCTAAGACGGCTAAACCTAATTGAGTCGCAGCTCGAAATAACAAAAACGGAAATACGCCTAAATCGCTCTAAGTGCTAAGTTTGCTCCGAAAAAAGTCTCTCCCCAGGCCTCTCGCCTAGGACTCCTTATATACTGGCTCCTAGGTCGGTTTACGCTTTTCCTCTTCTGCCCTTAAGCCGTCATAGCATAAAAATGAAGATATTCCATTTTTTCCGATCTTCGTAATTATCTTCAAAATTTCGTATTTATCCGTGGAAACTTGACATTTATCTTTCCTTGCGAACCAAGCGTAAACCGTCATGCGGCTTACGGGCTGTTGGTTAAGAAATTGTAAGTTGGGCCTCGAGTCATGTCTTAGGTCCCTTTGGGCCGTCTTCTAACTCGAAGCGTTTATTACGGCTTTTTCGATAAAGAACGAACTTTCTACGGTTTTTACCGTAAAGTTTGATCGATGACTTAGAATGGCGGGAAACGTGAAATGGGTTCGCTACAATCTTCGGGAGATAGCATTGAAGGGGAGACGAGAATGGAATTTAAACGAAGCTTTATCTCGGGAACATACACTGCGACGTTTTTTTGACCGAGCATGATTTGTTGCGGAAAGACATACTTGTATTCTGCGGGGATTTGGACGTTAAATTCGTCGTAACCTTTTTCGACTCCAACAGTTAGCCACCCAGCTCGTTAGAATCGTGGATTTCTAGTGAGATTCTAACGCACGGTATGGCGAGTTCAGACGAGATTGGTGTATTTGGGCGAAGTTCGTGTCCGGAAATCCACAAGTAAATAGTAATTTTTCATGCCTATAAGAAGGGAGGTAACTTCTTCAGAACCTATACACTTACTCATTCTCATAGAGAGGTCTCTTGAAAAATTTCTTTTTTTTTCTCTCTACCCTTTTCTTCTTGATTCTTAAAAGGAAAATATGAAATGTAGAGTAAGAAAAGGAGTTCGAAGAAAGGGTCCTTGCCCGCGAACGTTCCTGAAGAGCTCCTTGTGCCAAAGATAGAATTCGTTCCTCATTCGGTAGACCCGGCCGAGAACGAGGCATGGTGGGTCGCGTGTTATGGTTCGATCACACCTCCAAAAGAGAAGTCGTTCCCGGTCATAAACCGTCGCCCGGTCGAGGAAGTTGCACCAAGTAGGAGTACTAGAGAATTCCTCGAGATCATGCGGTCGTTCTATCAGATTTCAGATGCGGTGGAGTTCCGGGTTCCTTGTCAATGAGAGCGCTAGCAGTCCCCTGGAGGGTTACTTTACTTGTTATGAAGCATTCGTAGTGCGCTGTCGCATATGGTTCCCGATTCCCGAAATTATAGTCCGTGTGTTGGATCGTTTCGAGGTGGCGATAAGCCAACTGAATCCCCTTGGCATCCAACACCTCATAGGAGTCCTGACCCTGAGCTACGAGCATGGTCTCTCCCTTACCGTCGATCTCTTTGAAGCGCTTCTTACGTTACAGATCGTCAGGGATACGGACAAGTATAGGCTGGTCCTTCGGAACTTCATTTTTCTTCTCCGTTCGTTTAGACGATGCGTCTGTTGAAAAAAGTTGTATCCTATTGTTCCGGAGGTTGCCGAACGATCGTCCCGTCATCAATCCTCTTGCTCCGTTCCCTGAGGATATTATCGCGGTGAGGGATCTTCTCAGGAACGGTCCTTTTTTCTGGACTTCCTTTACGCCGAAGAGAGTTCGAAAGGCGTTGAGGTTTGTGCATCCTAGTCCTGCTTTGGGCGGGGAAACAGGGAGTGACTCCGAGCCCGATGGCCAAGGTCCCAACGCTGCTCCCACGGTTGTGACGGGGCTGAATTCTTCGAAGGGGAAAGATATTGACCTTGGTGACCTAGAGTTCTCGGTGGACGATTCCATGCTTCCAGAATGGGATCCAGACCTTGCTTTCGGCGATGGAAGTGGTACGAACGAGGTCCCTATTCCGGACTTTGATGATTTCTTTGCTGGTCTTCCCTTGGGCTTCGATGCTCCTCCGGCTACGAGCGAGTTGGGGAGGCCGAAAGTCGTCGCGGAAGGATCTCGTATCATCAACGGGGTATAGGCTTTAAGAATTTTGATGATCGTTTCAAGTATATATATTTTTTTTTTGCTTATAACATGTTAATCGGTTTTGCAGGGCTTGAACTTGCTTGGATCGGCCATTGACGCGAGCCATAGAGAAGCCATGATCAATCGCTTTTAAGCGGAGAAAGCGGAAAAGGATCTTGCTCGCATGTGAGACGAGATGTTGGCGCGAGATGCGCAACTCGCTCGTGATCATGTGAGGGCTGTTCGTAAGGCGTAACGGAAGGGCAAGAGGGAGATTGTTGAGGTGATGAAGACTTGCGCCTATTAATTCCAGGTCGAGTACAGGAACCTCCAGGATGTTTTCACCTCGCTAGGTGATTTTCATGAGTGTCGCGGTTCAGTCGGGAGCCTTTGGAAGACGCGGGCAGACGATTACGTTTTAGAGAAGGAGATGGAGTTAATGAATGGTGGCATGAAGGATCATGCTCGCGCTGAGGCACTCATTCCTCCGATCGACGGGAAGATTCACGGATTTTGGGATCCCATCTCGGTTTCTCCTGGCACCGTAGAGACCACGACCGAGTTTCCCGGTGATTGCGGGGAGGTGGATCGTCCCGCGGATGCGTTTGGAGCTTCGTTGTCCGGGAACATTTACTTTGAACCTTGAGAGGTGGAGTGAAAATTTGGAGGGAGGAGGTTGTTTATTTATCCTGCGTTTGTTGCCGAGTATGGCTTTTATTTGTCTTTTTCTGCCGAGTGTGGCTTTGATTTCCCACCGCTTTATGCGGTCTTTATATATGATGGGCGTTTTATTTCGAATTGTTTCGAGTAAATTTGAAGTAAATTTGAGTTGTCGTCTCATATTTAATTCCTTTGGGATGTTCAATCTGTCGGTTTGTTCGTGACTTTTCGTAAAAATTTCTTATTCTTACAACTTTCGGGAACGTT
>NC_027753.1:33255846-33256374 GCF_000695525.1 Brassica oleracea var. oleracea
GATAGGTTCTCGGCTTATATGACTTGTATGGTATGAATCGAGCATCTTTCCAGAGATAATTTTTAAGCCAACTGGAACTGCTAGACCAAAATTTCGATTTTTTTTTTGTAGCGCGCTTTCGTTCTTGTGTTGGACACTCGAAGATCAAAAGAGTGATCAAGTTGCGTTTGTTTAAGACGGCTGACGCGTTCGTCGGGGCCAATCGACGAACGGGGGGTAAGGTTTTTGTGGTCGTGGTCGGACAATTTGTTCGCATCGTCTCGAATTTTAACTTGGCGACGTCTCGCGGTTGTTTCGAAGACTATACGAAATATTTTCGGTGCTGAAAAAAGATTATTTTCCGACTTTGGGCAGGATGAGGCCGCTGAGTCTTAACGTTCGTAGATTTTCTATGCGTGTCATGAGAATTTTGCGTTTAACTGAAGCGTAAGCGTTTTAATTAAAAAGGAGCAATGCATATTGTAAAGAAAGATTTTTTAAAAAAAAAATCTCTAAAAACTCGATTACAATAACGCGTCTTTTCCTATG
>NC_027753.1:33256579-33259597 GCF_000695525.1 Brassica oleracea var. oleracea
CCGGGTCAGCGTTCTCTTCCGGATGTTCCGATTGAGTTGAAGCGTCGGCATCGGACTCGTGTTGAGTTTCGACGTCCTAAGCGTTTGCGTCAGCAGACGATGTTAAATCGTCTTTCCTTGAAGCGTTTTTGGCTGAAGATTGATCTATCTTCGTGCGCTTGCGATTTGCCGTTGCATAAGTCATCATTTGCCTTAACTTGTGCTCCGCGAGGAAGCATAGTCGCGACTGTTTCTGACATCCTCAGATAGCTGCGACTCCGTTTGGGGTCGGGAATTTGACAACTAGGTGGTATGTCCATGGAACGGCTTGCATGGCGTTGATCCATGGGGTTCCCATGATCACGTTGTAGTTGGCAGGATGATCGACCACCGCGAATTCGACGATTTTCGTGATCTCCTTGGCCATGACTGGCAGCTGGATTGACCCGAGGGTCATCGATACTTCTCCTGAAAAACCCGTGAGCGGTTTTAGCGTTGGAGTTACTTCTCTGAGTTTGATGCTCATCCGATTGAGAGTATCGCGGAAGATTACATTGACCGTGCTTCCCGTGTCAATGAGTACTCTTCCGACTTCAAGATCTCGTATGACGAGATCTATGACGAGCGGATCGCAATGAGGTTGGTCATTCCCGCCAGCTTCCTCCCTCGTGAAGGTGATTGAGCAATTTTGACCATCTCGGATAAGAGACCATGTAGGCCAGTTTGCGCTCGACTCCGCCTTCCGCTGGTAAGCCTTGATGGCCGAAACCGTATCGTTGCAGAATTGCGATCCTCCAATGATCATGTTGACTCTGTGACGATTTTTATCGTTTCCCTTGTCGTCTGGCCTTCTGCCGCGTTTATCCCCGGATTGGTTTCTTTGAGGAGATGGGAAAATTTCTGTCCGGCTTCGGGGGGCAATCGGTCTCGAGGATGGGATCTTTCACGCTGGTCTCTTCCGAGAGTTCTCCGGCTAGTAACTTCGCGGCCAGCCTTGCTCCCAAGACCTTGCAGTTAGTCGTGGAGTGTCCTCGGGACTGGTGGAACTCGCAGAAGGTGTTTTCGTCATATCCTTGATTGCGAGTCCACGTATTACCCGTGGGTCGGCCCTGGTCCGAACGGATCGCGTAATTGTACGCTCCTTGGAGATCTTCCCCTTCGTGATGGGCATACTTGTCGTTACGAGAGTTCTTCTTCTTCGTTTTTGGATCTACATCTTTCGAAGATGGTCTTGCCGACTTATGTTTTTGCGATAAGACTTTCGTTTCTTCCTCGATTATGATGTAGTCCATCGCCTTGTGGAGGGCATCCTGGATCGTCCGCGGTTTGTCGAGGGTTACCCATTTTCTGAATTTCGACTTGTACCAGAGCGTCTTTCTGAGCGCATCAATGGCCACCTTGTCGCTTATCCCGCTGGCCCTGGACATTACCAGCTTGAATCGGTTGATGAACTCGCGGAGGAGTTCGTCTTCCCTCTGGGACAGACTCCAGAGATCGACATCGAAAGTTTCTCTATCTATGAACATAGAGTATTGCTTGAGAAATTCTGATGTGAGCTATCGGAAACTCCAGATAGAGTTTCGCTTAAGGCGTGCGAACCATTGGAGGGCTGCTCCTTCCAGATTCTCGACGAACAGGCGGCAGTATCCGGCGTCTTTTTCGCCGTACTTCAGTCTCACTCTTCCCATCGTGATGTGGAAAGCCTGAAGGTGCGCCTTCGGATCGGTCGTACCATCATACTTCGGTACTTTGATTTTTCCCGGTTAGGATACCCTCATATCTGAGATGCGAGTGGTGAAGGGGGTCTTTCGAGCCCCTTCCAGCAGCCTGTCGATCTCGGATGCAGCGCTGGTAGTATGATGGATTTGGGATTTCACGGCTCTTACTTCTGCCGCAGTCTTGGTGATAAAGTCGCGAAGATCGCGGATATCCGACGTCTCGCCAGCAGATTTCCGAGCCTGTCGGCGTTTACTGCGAGTGAGCTCGGTTTGCTTTTCAGCCAACTCTTCTTGTTTTTCCAATAGAGGACTTCCCCCTCTTCCGTCATCGGTTTGTCAAATGGAGAGCTTTCCCGAGCAGATCGGCTTCTGGTCCTTCTTGGATGTCTGTCGATGTCCTCATCGGTATCGTTGGAGACATCGCTAGGATCCAGGTCGACGTGCCCGACTTCGTTATCCTCCGAATCTTTCGCAGGAGGCGAAGGACTTTCATGGTTCCCCTTCTCGACGGGAGATTTTTCGCTAGGATTTTGACCCGAAGGTTGTTCCCTCGCGGCTTCAGGCCTATCGAGTGGGGTAGCGAAGTCGAGTCTTTTCCCACGGACTTTAGTGGTTCCGCGGGGACGGATTGCTCTGGTCCTTGCCGTTAAGGTTTCAACCTGTTTGGTCAAGGTTCTCACGAGCTTGTCCTATTCTTCCGACCTTTTTCGTAGGTGGCGAACATCTTTTTAAACTCCTCGAGCGCCGCGGCGTTGGCTGGTGCGTTGGCCGCGGATATCCGCGTCGTCAGTTGACATGTCTGGTTGAGCGTGATGTGGTTGAGAGTTAGATTGATCTGTACCCCTCCTCCTTCTAGCGCCAAACTGAGGGAACTGAAATTCGCACTGTCGATTTCCGTTTAAATTAGGAAACTAGGAACACCCTAATTTCCCAGAGGTCCCGGACATCTGTTAATACCACACGCTAAGCTAGGCCTGGGCATCCGGGTCTTCAGAGATCTGTTAATACCACACGCTAAGCAATCAGAACACGAGATGTCAACGACAAAATGCAAAAATCGTAAAAAGAGAGCAAAATAGATCTTATTCTGAATCCGTGTTTGAGCGTTACAACAAGGTATAAGCATGGGCTCGAGAGCTGTCGGCGAGATTCCTAGTTCTAGCAACCCTAAGACGGCTAAACCTAATTGAGTCGCAGCTCGAAATAACAAAAATGGAAATATGCCTAAATCGCTCTAAGTGCTAAGTTTGCTCCGAAAAAATTCTCTCCCCATCCCTCTCGCCTAGGACTCCTTATATACTGGCTCATAGGTCGGTTTACG
>NC_027753.1:33259804-33281575 GCF_000695525.1 Brassica oleracea var. oleracea
GGAGATAGCATCGAAGGGTAGACGAGAATGCATGGACTAATGTCGTATCGACGTTTCGGAAGATCTCGGTCGCTACGTAACGACCGAGCTTGGCTCGAGCTCGGTCCCTACGTAGCGACCGGACAGCGTACATGTGCGGTAGTTGCGTAATGACCGAGCTTGGTTCGTCCGTGTTCTGATCGTCATACTCGGACCTATCCGTAGCTGGTCTGGGTATGTTTCTGATGGCTTATGTTTGATGTAAATAGAATTCGAACGAAGCTTTATCTCGGGAACATACACTGCGACGTTTTTTTGACCGAGCATGATTTGTTGCGGAAAGACATACTTGTATTTTGCGGGGATTTGGACGTTAAATTTGTCGTAACCTTTTTCGACCCCAGCATTCCTTAAATTTCAGAGTCGTCCCTATCAAATATTTTCATAAAGTAATAATTGAGTTATCGAAGTGCCTAGTATAAAGTATAAACCAACATAAAACTAGTTAAAGTGGACATCGTTAAAAAAAAAAAAGTCATCGTTGCAGTCTAAAAAGAAGACAATCTTCGTCTAAGGAACAAAAGAGATTTGATTTGGAGTCGTTAATAAGGAAGAATAGTTTGGGCTCAAAAATAAAAAGAAAATGGGTCGTCGAATTTGCGCCTCCTTTAAAAATAAGGTTGGCCCAACTCTGAAACCTTTCAGTTTTCTCAAAAACATTCATTCGCTCATCATTTTCCTATCCAAATCATAAAAACATTTTAATATGCTATAAATTCTAATAGAATACTTGCTTGCACTTTCACTGTGCAACATGCTTGTCAACTTGATTTCACATTATTTTCCATGCATAACAATCAAATTACCATCACCATCACCATCACCATCATCGTTGTTATACCGAAAATCAACGTTTTATTATAATTTATAGAGAAAATTACATCTAAAGACACATTTTCATTTCTTAATATCATTTTTTTTAACACTGAAACTTTCATTGTATTAAGAGGATGTGATAACAGGGAGCATCACCCCAACTAGAACAAAACACATTTACTGTGTTGATTGTCCATTTTATCCTTTAATCAAGATTCTCTCTCTCATTACTTACTTTTTCTTAGCTAAACTTTCTTGTTACGGTCTCTTTCTAGTTACATTTTCCTAGGTATTTTCTTTTATTCATTAATAATGGTAATTGTTGTGAGAATCTTTGGAATCATCTCTTCTTCTTGATTCCTTTATTTCATCATTTCAAATCATATTTCTCTTGACAGTTTATGATTCACTGATTTGTTCCACTGAATCGTCTACCTGAGTCATACCCGAGTCATCATCCACAACCCCAGTTAGATCTGAGTCGTCTACACGAGTCGCCGATTCATTTGCCTTAACTGCCATGCTCAAGCCCAAGAAATAAGAAACCCAACTGGTTGTTCTCCTCCGGATCCATCTCCAGAGACGTGGGGACCGAAGATGAAGCAAAGTTTCTATGCTATTTGAGGTGGTTGGAGCTTTAGTCATTGGATTTACTTTTGACGTGAACATCATGGTTCAGCGTGGAGGAGTAAGAAGATCATCATCTTCCAGGTTCAGCTTCACACAAGTTCATCGTGGATGGATTTACTTTGGACGTAAACATCGTGGATGGGAGCATTTTGGACAGATGCATTATGGATTGAAGCATCGTGGATGGTTGTGTTGTTTATGGTTTCATCATGGATGATTTGTTTTTCTGGAACATAAAATAATTCTTTGTATTCATCGACTAAAACTACCAAAATTAATAAATGATAACATCAAGCTTACACTGATGAAATTTGATGAGTTTGTTGGAGTCAAACGAGATTGTTGCATATTGTGGATATTTAAACGTGGACATGCGAATCGTGGACGTGCAGTTCTTGGAAATGAATGCCATGGATAGTCAATTTGTGGATAGGAGAAACATATAAAGACAAACAAATATTGCTTTAACAAAATCATATATGAGATCCAGTGAAAATTAAAATATAAACTGGCAGAAGCCAACACAATCTTCGTCTTGTTATTTTATAAGAACATATGCTATCATGTTAATTTGTGGAGAATGGCATTGTGGCCCCACAATGAACATATTTTATAAACATGTGGTCTATATTAAATCTCACAAACCCATAAATTTACCACGACTATATACAATAGTTTCAAGATTCAATACCTTCCACTTTATCTTTTAACACTCAATGTCATCTTCTCTTTATTCCACATCATCATTCAACACACATTCAACTTTTATCCACTACAATGATCTTGTTGAATAAAATTCAATACTCTATTTTATTAGTTAATAATTATTTTTTTCTATATCCAAATTAAATAAACCTAGTCTCTATTTATAGATAATTTAAAATGATAAATTTTAGTATAAAAAATAAAAATAAATTATTTAATTTATAACGAGATTAATTGGCTTTTAAATAACTAAGACAATATCAAAATATCAAAAATCTTTAGAAAGTGATTGTTTCGTCGGTGGTCTCCTACTTTCTTCTTGTTCAACATGTTAAATCTTTTCAACACCAATTAATTCACATCATCAAATTTCATTTTCAACACTTATTGTAAAGATTCAACTGTTGAATCTTTTACTCAACACCCCCATTGTACATATTCTAAATAAATTGTTAAACTAAACTAGTAAAATATAAATAACCAACTCTCTGTTTCTCAACCAAAAGCACAACAATCTTCTTCACGGACAAAGGCAAAATGGGCATAAACTTGTATTGGGAAAGGAAAATGTATGTCTCATGCAGAAAGTGTCTTAAAAGGCGAAGAAAAGACAAAATTTGTGTAATAACTCACTCTAATTTATACTATCTGAATGACTCTTCTATATAAACTACTAAGACAAGCTCGCGCTTCGCGCGGGATTTTGACGTAATTAAGGGTTTAGATCAACATTTTTTTAGTTTCAAAAGAATAGTTTCTGTTTTTGTGAAAAATTATTTACATTTAATCTTTGTTTATATAACATTTTATGATATTGAGAGCTGAATTAGTTGTTGTTGACCAAAATAGCATAATTATATTGTTGTGATTGTTGAAATGATATAATTTTTTTTTATTCAGGCGATGTACTTAATTTTTTTTGTACTCGTAGATTAAGATTTCTCCAAATACTCGTAGTTAAGATCTAGGTTTGTCTCCGCGCTATGCACGTATTATATCTTTAAAATTAAAATTAAAAGTAAATTTTTATTTTAATTACTTTGTAAAATCTTATGTTTGAATTTATATGCTTAGGAATTATATATTTTAGTATTTTAATTTTGTGATTAAGTTTTACTATATATATATTACAGAAATAAATTAATTTGGAATAGTTTGTTGCATAAATTTTAGTAACTTTTTTTTTATATAAGCCACCTTTTTGATTCTTGAATTCTTTTTATGAATTGTGAATAATGTATTTGAACTTTGAAGTCTTCAATATTTATGTAGTTGACTTTTGAAAATATAATATTTTCCTTTAAGTATATATTATTTTCTATATCTTCTAATTACACAACTAATAAATTATCGTTTATCTTTTTATTAATATATTCAGCTAGAAAATTTCCAATAGATGATTAGTGCCTTGTATAAAAAAGTAGTAAAGGTAGTTTCTAAGCTCTGAACAGTTAGGCAATACAAACTCCATCAATATACTCTTGCATGAGAATGTAATGATATTTTCATCAGATGGTGAGATCAATACTTTCAGGTTATTATCATGTCGAAATAGCTTTCTATTTTTGTTACAAATTCACAATTTTACACCTCTTATGTAATAGCTATGGTATTCACCAAAATGTGTGTAGATATATCTTTAGAAAAATCCAGAATGCAGTTGTAGACCAAGAAGTGTAACGTAACAAAAATAATTTTATTGTTGAAAATCATTTTGCTAATAAGACATGTTTGTCGGTGCTCCTATGTCGTAACAAAAGAAAATTATTATTTACCAATATTATTATTCTTGCGTTACAATAAAATAAAATTTTCATCGTGTTTCTTTTCAAGTTTTTAAATTTTCTGGGTGTAAGAATAACATACAAATTACAATAGCTTTGGAGTTTGGACCATACACACAAAACTTCTTTCCCTCTTGTTTCTTTTCCCCAACCAAAATGATTTCAACTTTACACAACCCTTTTCACCGTCATCCACCAAATCCAACTCTTTCCATGATCTCTTCTCCGCTATGTTAGACATTTTGCAAAAGAACAAACCCGATACTTATATGCACAAATCCCTTCCTGGCACGGGCACATGCACATACTTCTGCTTTTAGTTTCACACACATGAGCATCTGCATCTTGTCTGCGTCTCCTCGAACCCCTTTCCAGAAATCCAATTTTGTCGGTTTCTAATCAAGAAAAAGGAAGTCAGAGAGTAGTGAGCGAAACATGTGAGAACGTTACCCTTATTCATGCCAGAATATTATGACTCACAAAACATGTAACTTCCTCATTCATTCTTCTTAAGACCTTTCCCTCTGGATATACTTGAATTCCCCAAATGCAAAGGTCCTACCATTAGCTTTTGATTAAAGAGAAAAACTTACAAAACTAACATCTCTCGTACCTCAGATAGTTCATTTTCCTCTTACGAAGATCTGATTTTCATTTTACATAAGATAGATTTGAAGTAACCAAACCTTGTAGTTTGATAATGTTGGGATGATCACACACAGTCTTGTGAATGGATCAAACACTATCTGGCTTAAAATTGTCGAACCTAGCCTTCTTGGAAGCCACTATTCTTCATGTTTCAGGCTCTCATGCACCGAACACGCTATTGTACATCCCTTGTCCGATTTGCTAAAGCCAAAGAAAGAAAAACATAGCAAATCTTTCCTCTGAATTGAAAAAGAATCAGACCAACGACAGTTGAATGTATGCATAATGAAACACATATTTTTTGAAAGAAAACGTAGAGTAACAAAATATTAGCCGAGTATAGCAAAATCCTACCCTTGGTTGAGTTGCCAGGCGCCTACGCGTACGTCTCCTATAGTAGAGAGAATCATAACAAACAAAAGGAAAAACTTGATTAGATCAATCAAGTCTTAAAATTGTATGTAACTACACAAAATTAAAAGTCTTACATGGTGGTATGTGCCTTCTTCTCACCCACTTTCCTTTTGTTGTTACCGAAGAAGCAAATAAAGAGAAATCAAGCAAATGTCCATGGAAATGAAAATATCAAAGAGAATTGTAATTTGACACTTTGAATGTTGTAACCTTTTTAAAAGCTTTTCAAAAGCGTCCGATCCAAACTCGAACGAACCGTGTATAGCTGCACCGGCAACGTTGGTCAGCTACATAAGTCAGCAGGTGGTGACCTGCTGTGGGAAAAACTTGGCTAGTGTCAGGCATATAATCCCATGAGAAGTCAGAGGGAGAGAAGCAAACATGCAAATATAAGCAGGAAGAAGTAAAATCGTACATTTGACATCTACAGAGCCATGCGAGATCAATGCCGCCGACTGCGTAACATCAGAATCGTGGATGGCTTCGTGCTTGGAAGGGGTTTCCGTGAAGAAAGCTTTGCATTCGAGATACCTTCGTTTATGACTAATCCTGTAAACCAAATGAAATCATAAGAGATCGTCCCTATGGTTTGACTTGTTGAACCAGAGTAATGTAAAACCTTATTTCGATGCTGGTTAGATTTAGTTTAGAAACTACTAAATAAGAGAAGCGATTTGTAAATTACCTCCACCGGAGGAACAATGGCTTAACGGCGATCAGAGGCCGTGGAGACTTGGTGTCTTGAAATTAAGGACCGGTTGTGAGGATTCCATCTGACTTGAACCTATCCACTGTTATATATCGAGGATGGGGTGGGAAAGGAAAGGTAAAGAGGTGTCGATTTAGTGTCGTTAGTAAATTGAAGAAGCATTAAAAAATTTGTGACCGGTGATGATTTGTCATGGAGAGGGAGAGGAAGCGAAAGAAGAAACAAAGAATAGATTGGCTCGAAGCCCATTTTGCATTTCGCAAATAAAACGCAGAAATTTGGTTATCTGGACACGTGTCACTCTGTTGTTTACCTATTTAGTGACGTGGAAGGCCGAGAAGAGAGTTTGTTCTTTTTTATAGTATAAGATACCGAGGGGGTAAGACAATTTGGTGGTTGAGAATAATTACTCCATATACAGAGTATCGATTGTAGTTTTATATTGGGTGTGACTGTATTGCACTGGTGGCGATAAATTTTTAGTGGAAAAATGTTTTACTCTAAGTTTTTTTTTTTTTTTTTCAAATGTTTTACTCTAAGTTCTGCTGATAAATTATCAGTTAGGTGGAAACAAATTTCATCACTTTTACGCTGAATACTGTTTAGATAAAAGTAAATATACCACTATGTTATCTCAGTGATAATACAGCATAAATCAAACTTTTTTCATTTTCTCTTTTATTTATATTATCTTTTTCTCTCACTTGCGCTAATAAATTTACTACTCCCATTTTCATCATTTAATTTACTCTCAATCCCTCTCATGTGTACCAATCATACTCATCATAACTAGTGTCCATTCCATTCACTTTGATGCATACGTAGAGTAACCATATTCAGAGCTCCAGTCATCTAACCAACTGATTATATCTCTAACACAAAATACAAACATGATATCAAATTAAAGAGATTATATTTTAAGGAAAATAAAATGAATCTCAAGTACAGCGTGTATATTTTGTATATTCAACATATGCAAAATATTTTGAGTATGCATGTTCTTTCACTGTGCAACAACATGCTTGTCAACTTGATTGCATATTATTGGCCGCGCATAATAATGAAATCACCATTATCATTATCATACCAAAAATAAGCATTTTATTATAATCATTATCATGCTAAAACCAACATTTTATTATATTTAGTCTTCATCTGAAGAGATTAAGACATTTTGCTGGTTGCCAATGATTACTCCATATACAGAGTAGCGATTGTATTTTGATAATATTGTTGTTGTCCATTTCATTCACTTTTATGCATACGTACGTAGAGTAACGATATTCAGAACTTCTGTTATTCAACCAATTGATTTTTAATCTCTACGCACAGTTTTTATTATATCAAATGAAAAAGAATACATTCTACGAAAAATAAAATAAATCTCAAGCGCAGCATATATATTTGGCATAAGTGTTACAATTGATATGTTAAATATTGGTTAATCATATATTTAATTATTTTATGACAATTTTTTAATCATATATTTAATTATTTTATGACAATTTTTTTCTATAGTAATCAATAATACATTAATGAGTGTAACCCTTTTAAATCAATAACTTATCACTGTTTTGTGTGAAATAACTCATAACTGTTCAGTCCATTTTATTCATTAATTTAAATTAGTATGGTTCAAAAAGAACACTTAGCAGTTCTTAAAAAAAAAAAAAATTAATCAATTAAACTAATAAACGGATTGAATCGGGTCAATTCACCATCTTGGCACATTCTGTGCGTAGGGATATTCTGTGCGTAGGGATATGTAGCTAGTACCATCATGAAACGATAAGCTTAATTAGCTGTTCAAAATTAGTAGTCTTCAAAACACAAGTTGCACTAAAATCCAACTTTATCCCCAAAAAAATCTAAAATCTAAAATCTAATCAAGTAAAACAATTTAGACTTTGCTTTGGAGTCTTTTCCAGAGCACTGAGCACATAAGTTTTTATACAAGTCAATATGAAAACGTAACCGGAACGATAAAGCCCCCAACTAATATTCGATCTGATGCTGCCGTCTTATAAAAGAAACAGTGGCGTGCATCTAACTGATGCCTGATGGATATGAATTTGGACCAAATCTATCTCCAGCTCATTCTGGTAGATTTGACCTTATAACTTACGGCTATAAATGGTACATTGTTTTCCCGCTCATTCAGGAGAGACACGTGTGTGTAAATCTGTGGTGAACATGTGGTTGTTCTTACAATACGAAATTGCCTCAGACAGGGCCCACATGAGTTTCTAGCACCTCTCCGGCTTTCCCTTCTCTCTGTTTAAAGAAACAATCTAGAAAAATTCCGACTTTCCTACAATATTCATATATCCCAGAAATTTTTGTAATTTAAAATACAATTGACTATACTATAAGATAAAATCTGCTATGTAGACTGTTACGATAACCACCATATAAATCTATGTGATATTAAATTTACTTAATTGTATATAATAAGTATATTTGTAGAGGTTCATGTCTTTAAAATAAATGTTTCTTTTATGCATTGCTTGATAAGAAAATAAATGTGTTTGGGAACATAAACAGTTGTCACATACTATATATAGCGTAGTATTCTTGAACAGAAAAAAAAAAGAAACAAAAACAAAAATATATATTCATTGAGGACCTCGGTGATCCTCTTCTTAACAAAGTACCACCAACATTCATAAAAAAGAAAAGGTAACTACCAACACAATTATTTTGGACGGCTTCAAATCCACAAACCTTATATCAATAATTGTGTAGAAAAAGGCAAATAGTCCCTCCTTTTCGGATTATTTATCGTTGTAAGGTAAAAATTTTGTTTCAAAATAAGTGTCGTTTTATAATTTTAATGCAAAATTTATTGATTTTATACTTTAATCTATTTTTTAATTGGTTGAAATGTGGTTAGTTGTATTGGTAATGATGTTTTTATCTGGTAAATATATAAAATTAAATATTTTTTAATATGTGTTTGAAGTATAAAACACAAGCAGTAATAACAACCCCATGAAAGAAAAAACAATTACCTTTTATTGTGGCGGAGAGAGAGTTCAATAGTTAAATGGTAGACACAGAGAATACATCTGTCAGAGGCTGACTCATTGTGATTGATGCCTTATCTTTCTCACTTTTTCCTACGTGTGCCCCAAAAGACTCTCACGCATATCCACTACTTAGCTGACACGTCAGCTCTCTCTTTCCATCACTTGCCTCTTTTTAAGGCTTGCTTCGTCTCTTATATTCAACCCTCTCTACTATTCCTTGTCTTAACAAAAAAAAAACAAACCCTAATTTTTTTTCTTTTCTAAATTTATCTGCTATGGAAGTTCCAATGATTAATAGAATTAGAGATTTCGACGTGGGCATAAATTCAATAAACGATCCTTCGTTCCTCTCTCGATCTGTTGCTGTTTCCGGCATCGGAAAGCTACACCAAGCTTACGGTTTCTGGAAATGGGGAGCTTTGATTATTGCATTTTTAGCTTATTTCACAAATTTCATTACAAGACTCAAGAGTTTAGTTGTTAGGTTAAGAAAAATAGATGTCTCCATCTCTTCCCCAACTCTTTTCGATGATTACGACAGCGACTCCGATGTTTCTTGTTCCTCATCGGCTTCTTCAGACGACGAAGATGAAGATGGAGAAGAAGATGATGCTGAAGACGAAGAAGACGTTGACTCGATCTATAATCGTGGATGGGTCAACGGAAGCTTCCGCGTGAGAGGATCTGATCAGGGGCAAAACGATAATTTCACATGTTTGAGAGGTAGCTTCGGAGATTTGTTCTCCTGGCCGGACCTCGGCAGGATGGGATCGAGCGGAGTCGTGAAGCTTTGGGATTATCTAGATATCGATGAGGACGGAGACGGTGAGAATGTCGTGGCGTCGTTTCTCAGGAACTGTAGTAGCTCCTCCGCTTCGCCGTCGTCGTTTTTTCTGACGGCGGAGAAGAAAGGTAGCGACGCCGTCAAAGTGGAGGCGTGCGATCCACGTGCGGGGTTTCGGATGCCGGCGTTGCTGGCGGAGTGGAGGCAGCCGGGGAGGTTGCTCGGGAATATAATCGGAGTCGACGTCGGCGGCGTGGAGAAGATATACGTTAGGGATGATGTCAGCGGGAAGATCGCCGTGGGAGATCTGAGGAGGTTTAACGGTACGTTGACGGACTTGACGGAATCGGACAGTGAGACTTGGTGGGACGCTGACGTCGTTATCGGAGGCTAAAGGCTTTGTTGACAAGATGCATTAAATAATTACGATTTGATTGTGACGGTTGCGTCTATAAAGATTCAAACGCGAAAATGAAAAACGAGGACGACGAACGTTTTGTAAATAATTTGTCTGTTTGGTGTTTGCTTCTCTCTTCAGTGTTTATTTTAAATTTTGAATAAATCATCCTTAGGTGATTTTACACAAAAATAAAAAATGGTTAAAAAAATTCGTGTGTTTGGTTTGGTCGGTTACTTCATTTGGAGTGACTGGCTCGAATATGCGAAGCTGGCCATGTGGCCGGTTGCGAATTTCTAAAAGGTTTCTGGAATTAATAATGATTACGAGATTAAAATACAGTCTAGGGAAGAAACCAGAATGTTTTAAAAACATTTTAGAAGATAATGTCGTGAAAAATATGGCTAGGAGTCTAGGACTTGTGGAACTATAGCTGAAAAAATGGTATTACAGTATTGTCATACTAATTTTATGAATCAAAGCAAAGCAGAGAGAAAAAGCACATATTTTGTTATTCGATAAGAAAATATACACAGGAACAAAACAAGAAGAAACTCCAATACATGTGGGAAAACATTAATAACAAGTTAATAACTATCACTTGCCACTTTTTCTTGTGAATCCTCTTGTATATGTTTTTCTCCTCTACTTACACTTTTAGTACTAATATATATGGTGGGAAATTTGAAAACTTAAGTTCACTAACCTTCTCTAGATTGCTTTCGAGTATATTCTTATATCAAAATATATGTTTTGTTTTATGAGGATAAAAACTAAGTCATCTGGCTCATCTCATCCCACAATATATATTTCCATGGGTCATTTAGTATATAAAGAAAACAAAAACATACCCACCCTTTTAAGCCAGTGAAAATTATCTAATTTGTTTCATTAGACGCATAAAATTGGAAAAATTTAACGAAAAATGCAAGAAGGAAGTGGGAATCCCGTGCATTAAGACGCCATGAGATTTTCTGTTGTGATCCCTCAAATTTTGACATGCCAAATTGATGCTTCATGAATTGATTATAGGTCAACTAGCAATTATTGAATTGAGTTGGTTTCTCAAGGTCAACATGAGAGCCACAGATTTGGTGCTAGTAGACGTCGTAGGTATTAGACACAAAGTGTCCCACATCGGTAGTTGGAAGGGATCCTAAGTAATATATAAGATAGATGGGTCACTCTACTTATCACCAATTGGTTTTAGGTTGGAAGCCCGTCTAGCTTAACATGGTATCAGAGCCCGATCCACGAAGTCCAACCCGATCCATCGATCTGACCCAAAGTTGGCCTATCGATCCTTGCCCGAGCATTCCGAGATTGACGCTCAAAAAGCCATCATCTCGAGGGGGCGTATTAGACACAAAGTGTCTCACATCGGTAGTTGGAAGGGATCCTAAGTAATATATAAGATAGATGGGTCACTCTACTTATCACCAATTGGTTTTAGGTTGGAAGCCCGTCTAGCTTAACAGTAGGAGTTTCAATGCATTTCTTATTTCTTATGGAGATGGACAGTCTTTGGTGAACTATCAACTATATTTACTTGCTTAGCCTTTGTACGGCGTTCCAAACAAAAAGTCTTTGTACGAAGAAAATATTTTTAGTTTGAATTAAAACGGATTGTTCAGATTTTCTAAATATTATCAAAAAGACAAAAATACAATGTACTCGCCCTCTATCAAGTTGAAACTTGACTTATTTTGTGTATTAAATGTTTTAGTTTCTCGTAGTTTAAATGTTTATACGGATTATCGTAGCTATCGGATAAAGTTCACACCGGCATTTATTCTTGTAGTATGGATTGCCTTGCTCCTAAATGATATAATTTGTTTAGACTAATACGGCTAAAAATTCTTGCATTCTTGAATAGATGTAGCTCTTGGTTCAAAAATGTGGTCACAGAATTTGTCAGGCGTAAGTGACTTAGTGACTTTAGCTCCATAGTTCTTATCCACGTCCACATAAGTTATGTCATGCTCATGCTACAGTTCAAGAAACCGAAACAAAAAATACAAATGAGATCAAGAAACCAAAAAAAAAAACCCTTTGCTCATCTGGTGACCTCTTTGGTTAATGAAGTCAAGTTCAGCAGATTTAGGAAATGGGAGAGTTCATTCCTTCTTCTTGCCATATTATTTGAATGAACTTGCTCTCAAGAAATCATCTTCCTTTGTCCTCCTCATGGGAATGGTTCCTTCGAAACATTTACCATACTGATTTCATAACTGAGGGATATGTATGTCTTTCTTTTCCTGACTTTGTGGAAGACACTTTGTTGTCATAAAAAAATCCCTCTGGATAGTAGTTAGGCTTCATCTAAAGATGAAATTGCAAGTAAAGTAAACTAAACATCAGCACTTAGAACATAAATAAAAATCCCAAATAAAATCTAAGTAAACGATGTATTCATGTACCTGAATCTTGTGATGTTTGAGGAAGGGATTATCAGAAGCTGGTTGTTTTGTGATAGGAACACATGCAGTTACATCATCATCTGGGGCTGTTAATGACATCCAAAAGTTATAAACCCTTTTTAAAAAAAATCTAGACACAATATGAACTTGGTTCAATTATAACAAAATAAACAAAACAAAAGGTATAATAAATCATCATGTGTAGTGTAGTATGAGAGAGAACGCAAGAATCATGAGATTATATATGATACGTTCCAAAATCAACTCAAGCAGGAAAAAAAATACTCAAAAAGAATAAGATGATAGATTTATCTAACCTGAATGATCTAGACGACAGGTTTGTTCAACCTATTCAAATGCTTCTTCACTTTGAACTTCTGCTTAGATATGCCAAACCTTGCGGCTTAGGATAGTGAAAAGAACCTCCACAGCCGTAAATACAGTATGGAACTTCTAGTTAGTTTCTCCTTGCTAAGATGCATCCATAATAGATTTAAATTGTCTCAAGTTTTGGAAAGTTTAAACTCTGCAAGCAACTGGAAGATGATCTTGTGGTTGCTCACCGGAATTGCTACAACACCCAAATCAGCGAGGATGAGAGAGGAAATCATCATTCTAATATGCAGAAGTTTTGGATTAGTATGATTGGGAGGAATGGAATGATGCATTTGACGAAGGCAAATTCACCTATTTATATATGTAGATTCAGAGAACCAAAGAGAGTAGGTGATTCATTGAATGATAAATCGTGGAAGTAGTGGAGAGAGGGAGTTAATTACAGCTTTAATGACAATGATTGCATGAAGGGGAGTTCTGTAACGGTGCCGCTTTCATAGCGTGTAAAGAAGAACTTCAAGCGTTTCAACACTGGAACCCAACAGTCGAAGACTTGACCCAACCTGTCAACCAGAGGTTTTTCAGAGATAATCGATCACGTAAGGCAACCAGAGCTTTAAGCTCTGTGGAAAACTAGTCGTTCTGAACCCTAGACGAAGACTGGTGGGCTCCAGTAATATATTAGAAGACCGTTCATATATCTTTCGAAGCCCAAATAAGAAAGCAGAGTAGATGCAATGAGGGACACAGTAGTGAAACAATGAGCTTTGTAAGTTGGGACATGTGTCACGTTCACAGAGTTTAACTTTCTGAGCTGTCTGCTGAAGTGGCGCGTCCTGGAGAGAGATAACTCTACTTTATATAATAAGAAGATAAGATAAAAATGATCAAATTCATGAGTTAGCTCATGTTCATTAAAGATCGTGATCTGATTTACGAGTTCATGCTCATGAAAACTCGAGTTGAGTTGAGCTGAGCTGAGCCAGCTGATCATGAGCTATAACTCATTTTAACACCTCTAATGATATGTTACAATTTTGGTAAACAATTAGAGATGAGACTAAAACGAGTCAACAATAAAGGACCACATATTAATGTTTAAATTTGTTTAATTTTTATATTATAAATTTTCTTGGTATATGAAAATAACATTCAATATATATATATATATAATAAACTTAATATAAAGCACATGGGGATACTTTATATTATTTTCCAAAGTATTTACATGAAAATCATTAGGGAAGATTAGTTTTTAAATTGTGATCATATAACATTTATCTGCGACTTTATCAATGTTGGGCTTGTACCCGAAAAATTCGTAATGGACTATTATTATATGGGCATTCACATGGTTCGCGCTTTGTTTTTTTTGAGAAACGAATCTCAGATTGATGGGCTGAAAATGGAAAATGACCCCCTAGCAACATGCCCATGTTCATTCTCAGTATTCGGCAATTCTCGAGTCAATATGATTAAGAGTATGATTAAATTACATCCAAAAAGGAGCAAAAACATAAGAGCTTATTACAATGAGTACACAACCTTTGTCTTTGCTTGCATAGCTAATGCCTCTAACGCTACATCAACCGCATCTGGCAAATCATAGTTAGTAGCGTTTGGGTGCGCATAAGTCATTTTCGGGATCATTGCAATAACAGCTTCCCTCATGTGAACCACCTCACTCTCCGAGATCCTCGAGAGTTCTTGTTCTATTAGAGTACTGTTCTTTTCGTCCATAAACACTGAGTAACTCCTTTTGTCGTCAGGAAGATACCACATGTATTGTGTATACATAGTGTGTGGTGAAAAAAACACCGGTATGCACCCGGCTAACATTGCATCGAATGTTGACCTACGTGTGAACGAATCACCTGGTGCTTGTAGGCAAAACCGTGACCGAGCCATCACTCCTAATACCGTCATCGGGTCGTGGCACCTACATTAATTAGCCAAACAATTAAGTTTAATATTAATAATAACCTTTTCTAATGAATTTTACCAAAAAAGAAAAAAACATTTTCTAATGAAGACAATTTAAATGAATGCACGAAACACTTCGAATACAGTTGCACAACTAATTTTCTCGTTGAATAATTGACAGATCTAACCAATCAAAACGTAACGTAATAAAGTAACCGTTCGTGGCAGTCGTTGTCATTTGTAAATACAAATTATGTTGAAATTGATGACTGTGGTCCCCGTCAGTATCGAAATCGAGGTCCAGGGTAATAAATAATAGAGACAATTGTCAAATTTACGGAAATAGAAAATGGAAAAGAAAAAAAAAGGTATCTGACCTGGACCCTCCACTTTCACACTTGAGAAGCTCACAACGGCTCGAGTCAGCGCATTGTCTGATCAGCTCGTCTCTAATGGCTGCTTTCTCCAAGCCCTTTCTCGGACCACCGACAAAACTAAACAAATGTGGTCTCTCAACACTTCTCATCTTGTCTTGCCACGTCAACATCTCTGCTGACGTGTACGGGTGAAAATACGAGGGATACGGTATACCAAACTGGTTGTCACCGTCCCACGGTTGCCTCTCCACAGTTAGCACCGACATGTTCCTGACAAGTGGCAATTGCATTAGTATGTTTGCACCAAAGTCAGTGCCTGCTTCGTCACTAGATCGCATGAAATCCCAAGCTGTTCTCCCAAATGCCAATAAATGATCTCGACCGTTGCTTCTCCCCCACCATCGTTGACCACTCATGTAGTCAACTAATCTAACGGCTAACTCGTCACGCTTCGTTAGGTTGTATTCTCGGAACACGCTCGATGCGTAGAGCCCACCGTAAAAAGGAACGTAGAAAATATCGGCATTGTTTGGCTCCCACGTGCGGCACGGATGGTTTTTAACACGTGCGTGAAAAATCATCTCGGCTATGAACTGGTGCGTAGCGAACCATGTTTCGCTGTCGCCGCCGCCCCGGTGGAGAGGTTGGCCGAGGCCGTTGTTGGCCACGTGAGGACACATGTCGGTGTAGATGTTTAAGTGTCGGCAGTTTTGGAGGAGGTTGGTGTTAAACTCTTTGGGAAGATCGTAGACGTAGACGGTGAAGTTTTGGTCGCACGTGCGCGGGAGTGATGAGGCTGTGAACGATGTTTGAGGTGGAGAAGTGAATGGGGAAAGGAGAATCAAGAAGATGAGACAAATGGAGCAGAAGAGAAGAAATGTGGGGACTGTTAACTTAAGGGCTTCTCTGTTTTTAGAGTATTTTTTCTCTTTCTCCTCCTTCTCTGGCCAGAGACCGATCTTGACATGCTTCTTGTTGTAAGCCATAGCAAATGGAGAGGAAGAGAGAGGAGAGGTGGAAATGAAGAAGTAAACGTTAAATGGGGAAAGAAATAAGAGCGTTACTTTGACGGTGGAACATGTAATCCGGGATGATTATATTAAATGACATAATATTTTTGTATGCTGTCCTGCATTATTCACGGAAATAATGGGCTTGACCATATGTGTTAAATTAAATAATAATGAAACTAGATTTGATGCTCACATGTTTGTTTTCAATTTTCTATACATAAATTATTATTTTTAAACAATAGTGGTATATATTTTTAACGTTAATCATATATTTAAATGTTTATATAACTATTTTAAATACAATAATTTTATAATTTACATGTTATAATTAATCAATTGTTTAAAATGGTATGTATTTTTACTTCTTATTATATATTTATCTTATTGTATTTGATCTGAGTTATTAAGCAAATTAATATATTCATGAGAAAACATATTTGAAAATTATTTTGTATTTAATTTATGTTAAATTTTGATCCGTGTTTCAAAACTGTATTTCTTTTAACTAATATTTTTATGGTTATTCATTTTAGATAATATATTATTGTATATACAAAAGTCTAAGATATGTTAATATTTAGATATGTATTATATGGTTTGCTAATTTTAAGCCGTTCTATCATCATATTATATTTTAAAATAAATAATTTATATTTATGAAAATAAAATTTATAAATTTATCAATTGAATACACTTTTATCATATTTATTTAAGTATAATAATTTTATTTTAAAATGATCATGACTATAAAGTAGATAAAATAGGATATAATTTATTTATTTTTCATTTTATAAACGATAACTTAAAATACATTAAATTATTGTTAAAATATTTTTATACATATTTATTAGAATTTTTAAAATATAATATATAAATATATATTATATTTAAAATGAAAATATATTATGATTAAAATAGTTACAAAGATTTTATATTATAAGATTTAAAGAAATACATGTTAATTTTTATACATGTATTATATAATTTGCTAATGTTAACCCATCTTACCAACATATTAGATTTTATTTTTGAACATAAATATTTTATACTTACAAAATTAAAATTTATAAATTTAATACAATTTTATTATATCTAGTTCAATATAATAATTTTCTTTTAATATGATTGATTATGATTATATAATATATAAAATATTACAGAATTTTTTATTTTTCATTTTATAAACGATTACTGAAACTATTAATTTATAATAATATTTCAAACTAATTTCAAAATTAGTGAAAATATTTAAATATAATTTCGAAAATGAAAATCTTGTAAAAATCTTTTAAAACAGAATTGTTAGAATTTTAAAATAAATATATTTATATTTAAAATGAAAAGATATCAAAAGATATTATGATTAAAGTATTTTAAAGATTCTATGTATTATTAGTGTTAATAAAATACACTAGACCTTGATCCGCGCAGATATTTTTTAATTTATATACATATATATTTATTTTAGATCATTGGTGATATACATTTTTAAACCGCGCGGGTATTGTTTTTAATTTATATACATATATATTTATTTTAGATCATTGGTGGTATACATTTTTAACGTTAATCATATATTTAAATATTTATATAACTATTGCAAATAGAATAATTTCATAGTTTATATGTTATAATTAATCAATTTTTTAAAATCGTCACATGCATTTGTCACTTCTTATTATATATTTATCTTATTATATTTGCATTTAGTTATTGAAAAAATTAATATATGCGTGAAAGAACGTATCTGAAAATTATTTTGTGTTTAACTTATACTAAATTCTGACCCACCTTCCTTCAAAGTTGTATTTTCTTTTAGCAATATTTAATACGTTTATTCATTTTAGATAATATATTATTGTATATACAAATTTTAAAATATATAATTTTTTATACATGTATTATATAGTTTACGAAAATTAAGCCGTTCTATCATCATATTATATTTTTTAACATAAATATTTATATTTATGAAAATAAATTTATAAATTTGTCAATTTAATATAATTTATCATATTTAGTTCAATATAATAGTTTATTTTAACGTGATTTATTATTATTGTAAAATATATATAAAAAAAAAAAAATTATTTTTCATTTTATAAATGATAACTAAATATATATCAATGTATAATAATAATTCTATTTAAAATTAAAAGATATCATTATTAAAGTAGTTACAAAGATTTTATATTATTAGCTTTAGTGAATATTTTTATTTAAAACAGAAATGATATTTTTTCTAGCAAAATCTTTTAAAGATCTTTATAAAATGTATTTTGAAAATTAATCAATTTAAATTGTTATTATCACTAAAATATAATTAAATATTTATATGATTTTAATTTTCGTTCATCAATCAAAAATAAATTTAATTTAAAATTCTTATTATATTTTATGTTAATTAAAATTTAAGTTCATTAATTTTTGAAATAAATTTTATCCTGATTCGGAAAATATTTTCTTAAACAATATTTATTTGTATTTTAAATAAAAGATAAAGTTATTAAAAGATACGATGATTAAGTTATGTAAAATTTGATAAATTTTATAGAGGATAGTCCAAACAAAAAAAATCACACATGAACAAAGTCATGACTTCTGTTTTAATATATAAGATTTAATAAATTTTCTAAGTGATGGTCCAAATTAAAAAATCATGCATACTATTTTTATATATAAGATTATAGAACAGTGGAATAATTTAATAGCGAAAATAGAGGAAATAAATAGTTTATTATTATTAACATAGTTGTTGTTTTCTTGTTCACATTCACACTAATTGTAAAACGCCAAGTTTTGGTTTAGTTTTGAAATATTTAGTCTTTATTTTACGAAAACACCACCAAATCTTTATGAATGTCTTAAATAGTACAAAATATTGTATATCATTCACCAGTAATACATTTCAATAATAGTAATTGTTATTGTGGCAAATACCAATATTTTCTTACAAGCAACTGATAAGAAAAAGTTTGTTGGGTATCAAACTCTAGAAATCCCAAATGGTGGTTGACGAAGACAAATACAAAGAAATGCAAATGGTGTATTGTAAGGACATTGCATCTGTCAACTATCCCCTATATATTAATTGAGGAACATTTGAAAAGATGTAACCTCAATTTTGTATTAATTAAAATAGGCAACAATGCATAGGTGTCACTCAATTAGGTAGTCAATTACATTCAATTGAAAAATAAGTAGGTCCACATTCGATTTTTATATGTTGTTAGATACATAAGTTGGTCAAACTATATGATATAATGATATGATATGTTATTTTCTTTCCTTAAATCAAACCTACGGAATTACCATAAATGACTAATATATATATGACAATTAATGATTTTAATAATAAAGATTTGATAACAATTTATATCTCCTCCATCATTTTTTGTTTAATTTTATATTATTAAAATAAATTAAACAATCAAATTAGCTATAAAAGTAAAATTTAGATTTTTTCGTATATGTTATATTTTGAATTTTTAAAAACGACAATAAATGACTAAAACTATTAAAATTATTATGTTAAAAATTAATGATCAATGGTTTAACATTTTTATTATAAGAAGATACACATGATTTTAAAACCATATGAGTAAAAAATATCATTTAATAATAAAATAAATATATATATATATATATACTAATAATAAATTGGGAAACGAATATTGCTGACAAGATACATGTTAAGGGAAATTATCAAGATTAAAGAAAACAAAACTATTAGTGATAATTGTGCACCCTAGAGTTTTTATATTCTAATTGCAATTATTTTAATCGATAGAAAAACGTTTTAAATGTTACAAATTGACTTCTGGATTCGAGTATTCCAATGGAATTAACTATTTTTTAAAAAAAAATTACATGCATTGAAATTTGAAAATAAAAAATCTAACCAGTATTTGATTTTTAATTGCCTGTATGATGAAGATTTTCCAGGCATTATATGGAAGTTGTTTGAATTCGGAACAAATCGTTCAGCCATGCGATTGTTTTTATATTCTAATTGCAATTATTTTAATCGATAGAAAAACGTTTTAAATGTTACAAATTGACTTCTGGATTCGAGTATTCCAATGGAATTAACTATTTTTTAAAAAAAAATTACATGCATTGAAATTTGAAAATAAAAAATCTAACCAGTATTTGATTTTTAATTGCCTGTATGATGAAGATTTTCCAGGCATTATATGGAAGTTTTTTTGGCGCTTTTGTCATCCAGAAATAAGAATGCTTTTTTTCCTCATAGATATGATAGCATCCATAAAGCCCATCCTTCGGAGTCCAAAGTTTGAGGCCATTAGAAATGGGGCCTTGCTATTTTAGAAGATTTGAAATGGCCTCAAACTTTGGACTCGGAAGGATGGGCTTTATGGATGCTGATTCAATTTTAGATTCAGTTTAAACTAGAAGATCATTGCGAGTACAAGAGAACATTGTGAGTCGTATACAAAAAGGCTTAAAAGATTCTAATCAAGTTTGGTAAATATGATTGTAGTACCTTTCTTCAAAGAGAAACTTCTCCTCGCCTAATTAAATAAAACATTTTGATTTTCTTGGTATTATTCAGTTCAATCAAATAAGATATCATCTAGGTAATTAAATATTATCAATAAAACAATGGTTCATGATCAAAATGAACAACCAAGGTCGTTTGGTCTGGTTCATAAACACAGCGTAATATGATTCAGTTTAAACTAGGCAATGCTGATTCAATTTTAGATGCTTTCTTTCTCTCAACATATTTTTTACGATCCAAATGTTACCGGTAAGCATCTTTAAAAAATCAACAATTATACTTTCAACTATTGATTTACCAGGTAGAATTTAAGATTTAAGTACTTTCGTTATGGTCAGGACGCATCATTACTTCGGTGCAAACTACTGGAACACAGTAATCTTATCTAACTGTTTTCTCTGTCTTGCAAGATCAGACAGTTAGTGTATGAAGACTATACGGCTTGCTGCATGTTGTTACCCTAAAAGGGGATAAGAGACTTTTTACATTTGCAACGAAAATGATTATGAATATATTTGTAAATATTAGTTGTAATTAGAAAACTCATGTTCGGATTTAGTGTTTATGTATTTTATTTATTAGTTCGATTGTATAAAATTGTTTTTATTTTTACATAAATTTTATACTACAACGATAATTAAATATGTATTCATTTTGTATCTAAATTAATTATAAAGTCTAATAAAATAGTAAGAAAAGTATTGTTACAAAAATATTTCTAGCTATTTGGTGTTGTAGCTAGAGTTTGATATATGGTAAATCCCTTATATATTAATTGAGGAACATTTGAAAAGATGTAACCTCAATTTTGTATTAATTAAAAGAGGTCCCAATGCATAGGTGACACTCAATTAGGTAGTCAATTACATTCAATTGAAAAATAAGTAGGTCTACATTCGATTTTTATATGTTGTTAGATACATAAGTTGGTCAAACTATATGATATAATGATATGATATGATATTTTCTTTTCTTAAATAAAACCTACGGAATTACCATAAATGACTAATATATATATGACAATTAATGAGTTTAATAATAAAGATTTGATAACAATGTATATCTCCTCCATCATTTTTTGTTTAATTTTATATTATTAAAATAAATTAAACAATCAAATTAGCTATAAAAATAAAATTTAGATTTTTTCGTATATGTTATATTTTGAATTTTTAAAAACGACAATAAATGACTAAAACTATTAAAATTATTATGTTAAAAA
>NC_027753.1:33282981-33297101 GCF_000695525.1 Brassica oleracea var. oleracea
ATATATATATATAAACACTAATGATTTAAAGCAACAAGATTGGCTGATCAATTTAGTCGTCCAGTTGAAATCTTTCAAAAGTATGTGAAAGACTAAAGTCAAAGTAAATATTGATTTAGAATAGTAGTTATATTTTACTAACCAAATACCGAAAAAAACCGAACCGAACCGAAACTAACCCGATATCCGGGTTGAACACCCGTAATCCAAATGAAGCCAAACTATTGTTTCATTCTCCAAAATATAATAAAAATAATAACTTAATTCCGCGCAAGGCGCGGGTATTATCCTAGTTATGATTAATATAGTTACAAATATATTCGTAGCTATGGCGTGGAAGGATATCTATAAACTCATAACTACAAAAATATTTGTGGCTCGACATAGCTATTGATCAAATAGCCACACATTTTTGGTCATATGTACAATTAACTTCAATTACTCTTGTAGTGTAACCAAGACGATCAAAAAGTTTTATTTAATTTCTTGTTCAAGTGTACACCAAATATTTAGTTCCTTTTCATCTATTATATGGTATTGCTATATATACAGACAAGGACATTGTTTAATGAGATTGAGAGTACTCTTCTGTGTGTTTCAGAAGAAAACAAATGAGAGAAAATAAAAACAATTGAGCTAATTAATATATGGTATATAGAGTAGCATGGTTGCATGCGGAAGGCTAGTATATGTCTATTATAATAACTGTTTCGGATCTTCAGATATCAAAAAGGAAAATCTCTTCTTTCCTATTTTCATATCATAGGTATATAGGTAAATAACATAAATTACTGTGACAGGTTTTAGTATCTACAACGTACCTCACTGTTTTCACATTATCTTCATCAATTTATTTACATTGGTATAGGTAATAAAAAAAATCAGGTAGATGTATAGATTGTACTTGAGTAAGAAAGAATGGATATATATTGGACGGCTTGATGAGGGCGTATTTATGTATACACATAACCTACCTTCTAGTAGACTTCTAGTCCTAGCTTCAGTAGGAGCAGAAAGATACAAAATTTCGAGTTACATCAATAACTATGTTTACTAACAATGATAACAACAACTCGGTCTTTTACCCTTAAAGTCTAACTTACAAATATTACGAATAGTACGTTTAAATGAGTAACAATATTTAATTCAATCTTTCTATAAAAAAACCTGATACAATCATCCACTACAACCACAAATCAAGATCAAGTGCATGTGAATATATATAATCTTATAAAAAGGTTTCCAAGAGATTTTAATCAAGTAAACATAGACATATGAAAAACCTAGAGGGGAAAAAGAGAAGAGCATGCATGAAATGTAAATCTAAATGTAAAATGCAAAATGAGAAAACAGAAACTAAGGCAGCAACTTTAAACATTCTTCTGTTTCTTGGACTGCACGACGGTCCAGCGTGTTTTGAATCGATGGCAGTGTAGATTGATTGCTATTTAACAGTTAGCTGCAACATTTTTAGTGTAGTTCTGAGCCTATCACTAGGTCCAAATCATACCTAATTCTATACATATTGCATCCATGTATACATCTATACGTGTTACAAATTTTCGTATGTATTAATCTATACATGTAGATGTGGTAGATAGTTTGACCAAAAAAAAAAAAAAAAAGTAGATGTGGTAGATAGCGGACGTAGAATCCCGAGATAAATCGGAAGAAAGGTACGGGACGAAAACGTTTTTGCTCGACGGATCTGTCTCTGCGTGTGTGCTTTTTGGCTTTAGCGATGCGAAATATTTGTAATTTTTATTATTATTATTATTATTATTTGTAATTTGTTAAAGTTGCTTTACAATTTACATTGATTTCTTTTTCTTTTTTTATCTCTCTCTTTTTCTTTTTTTCTCTCTCTCTTTTTCTTTGTCTAAAACCGTGACTTGTTCACATCTTTCCTTCGTGCTTCGGTTTTTCTAGCTTTCTTTTTTTCTTTATTTTTCATTGAAATGATAATAATATTCTATTGTCTTTTTAAAAATAATAATAATATTCTATTGTCACAATCATTTTGTGCAAATTTTCCTTCTAATCACCGTTTTACTTATATATTAGGAATCGTACAATACGCACAACTAATTTTTAATAAAATAAAAAAAGTAAACCATTCTCCGGAGAGAATATGTGAAAGTCCAGGTTGCCACGCGCGTGAAAATCTGGTGTGGTGCGGATTCGAACTTGGGTTTCTTTATGGATCCATGGAATGTCTTGACCATCCGAGATCACAGCGTGGTTAACTAGTTTTTAATATATTGTATATCATCTTTAATATCACGTTTAAAATTAAAAACTATAGTCATCATTCCTTTTTCTTTATCACGTTTATATATTTGGAATTTAGGAAAATATATATTATTTTACATTTTATAGCGTGTTTAGAAAAAAAAAACATTTTTATAGTGATGAAGTAGTATGTTTGTTGTAACATCTATTCTTACGGCAGACAGATTATTAACCATAATTTTAAATTTAATAGATTTATTTAAATTATAATATAATATAATTTGAGAAAAAAAAATCCTTACGATACTTTAGACTAAAATTATATTAATATCTTTATATAAGCTAATAAATATTTTTATAACTTTATATAGAGGTTCACCCATTTTATGACTAACTGGTGTACTATAAAAGTAAAATAAAAATAGGCTATGAAATTCAGTGTTCATTTCGATAGCCAGTAATAGGCAAACTGATTGTGTTTACCGGAAAAATTTTGACTGGTACATAGATATGTAAGTATATAACCACGCGATTAGATGATTCCCTAAACCTTGGCTATTATCCACGAATTAACAACTAAATGGACGCACAAACTCTTATACCTCTTTTTTTTTTTTTGTGGTAATAAAATAGTGAGAATTTCTTTTATCCGAAAAGAATTAGTAAAAATTATATCACAAACTCTTATACCTTTCTTTTGTCTTGTCATAACTGTATTGATATCTATTAAATAACCATTTGTAATGAGAAAAGATATATAAAATCGAGACACTTATTATACGGTATTGCCATGAAATTTCACAGCTCTTTCGTCCAAGGTTTAATATCTTATATATTAAAACAGAAGTCACAAACATGATTCATCTGTGATTTTTTTTAAAAATGGACATAATGGACTTATTCCTATAAATTCATGTTACATTTAATCTATAATCTTATCATTTAAATTTTGGGCCTACCAAAAAATTTTATTGGGCTATTAATAATTGGATTTAAATAATAGATGATCCATTGAATTTATAGATAGTATAAATTAAATAGATATAATTTAATGTTGTAATACTATACCTCCATATGTTAAATATTTAAATATTTGTCGATGTTAACTTTTAAAATTATAATAATTGTTTTTAAATAACAAAAATCATATTATCTAACAATGATTAATCTTTACTACCTTAAACCAATGAAAACAAATTTTAAAATATATAGTTTATTTTAAAAACTAAACAAAACCTAAATGTTTAATTATTTGCTCGATAATATAAATATATGAAGCGAAAAGTTTAATTTTTTAAAAACTTTCTAAATTTGTGAAATGTTACAATATCTTTGAATACAACAATAAAACAATATTTTACTGATATTTATATATATAATTACGATTTTAATAATAAAATAATAATCCGAAAATATATATATAGAAGAAGATAGAAATACATGTGAAAGTTCCGTAAACTTATTATGTTTTAAAAATTGATAGACACATATATTATAATATATATCAATTTAGAATTGAAAACAAAATATTTATATAAAAATAAATGAAAACAAAAATCCGCGCGGTTGCGCGGATCGAGATCTAGTATTCTATTAAAATAGAAGTCACGACCTCATTTAATGTATAACTTTTAAAGTTGGACTATTCTTACAATTTTTTATTAAATGAATTTTAATAAGACTAATAATATCTTTTGATATCTTTTCATTTAAAATATAAATATATATATATATATATATATATATATTTAAAAAAAATCGAAGAATCTGTATAAGAAGATTTCAACAAGATCTTAACTTTCAAAAATTATATGTAAATATTTTCACTAATTTCATAATTAGTTTGAAATATTATTATACATTAATATATTCAGTTATTATTTATAAAATGAAAATAAATATTATATCCTATTTTTATCTATTACATGATCACAATCGATCACATTTAAAAAAATATTATGTTGATCTAAATATTTTAACAATATCATAATTTTCGAAACGTTTATGCTAATATTTTAACTAATTTCATAATTAGCAATGAACTATTATTATCTATTTTATAATCATAATCAACCATGTTAAAATAAAATTATTATATTGAACTACATGTGATAAAATTATATTAAATTGTAGATTTATAAATTTTATTTCATATATATAAAATATTTATGTTAAAATATAATAAGATGGCAGAACGACTTAACATTAGCAGACTACAATACATGTATAAAAAATTAACATATCTTATATTATGTAAAATGAATAAACATAAAATATTACTAAAAAGAAATCCAGTTTTGAAGAACAGGTAAAAATTTAACATATATTAAATACAAAATAATTTTCAGATATATTTTTTAATCACATATTAATTTTTTTAATAAGTAAATACAAATACATGTGACTGTTTTAAACAATTGATTATTTAAACACGTAAACTATAAATTATTGTATTTGAAATAGTTATATAAACATTTAAATATATGATTAAAATTTAAAATATATACCACTAATAATCTAAAATAAATATATATGCATATAAAATTGAAAATAACAACCACGCGGTTCACAGATCTAGTTTCATTTTATATTTGGACAACATTCTTTTGAGTTGACATAACCCTAGATGATACGATCATGAATTAAACAAACGATAAAATAATAAAATATATTCGTTAGTAGGATCGGCCGAAGCTGCATAAGAAAAATGTCCAATCAGGTCGGGCTACTGATAGACCGGTTTCGGTTAACATATATAGCGAGACAAAGATATAGAATTTGGGGGCTGAATGTGATCCCGTCTATCTCAACTCACATCCCATTCCTTAATTATTTAGATATGTTTTTAACATTGAGAAATATAATATATATAATCAATGAGAAATTAGAAAAATCAGTTAGGTCGCACATACTAAATCTCTGGAAATCATGAACATTTCTACAGCTATATTTGTCAAGTTTACGGTATTACGAAATGAATGAATGGAGATAGATTTCAGTAAAAGTTTACCGGAAGAAATTTTGAAACCAATAAAATTATGTTATTATGGAACAAGGACCAGTCTAGGACTAGAATACAAAAATACTGAATAGTATCACATTTGTTTCATAAATGATTTTGCACTTTTTGCACATCTGATCATAATTCATAAACCATCTGAGATTGTATTATCGTATATCACATGGCGAACTACGTTGCAAGATATTATCACCATGTATAGTTACATTTATAGTACGTGTAGTAACACTTATTTAATTTTAATATATACATGTAAATGTGCATCTATACTACACATACGTAAAGACAAAGAGTGATTCGTACCCATCACACGTTGCTTCGTACGTAGACACCCTCTCTGTTATTACGTACATATGCTTCTTCAATAGTTTTCCGTACAGTTAAACAATGCTAGCTAACTCATGACATCACAAAACCAATTAATACATGCTATCTCGAGGCTTGACCCAATTTTTTGTTCGGAAGATCAAGTTAGAGATTCGCCTACACCTCATCTATCTCTTTCTCACACACACACACGCACTCTCTCTCTCTATATATATATATATATATGTAGTTATAATATAGGTATTATTGGTCAGAATAACTTTTTTTTAACACCATTGGTTAGAATATCTAAGAGCATCAACAACGCGGGATAGTAAAGGGGTTTTTAACCATTGAGCTCCATCGACACGTGGCGATCCGCGATTAGTGCGTTTTTTAATTTTTTAATTTTTTTTAAAGAAACCCTTAAGTGAGTTTCAGGGATAATGTTGCTCTAAGAAGCGATAAATATGCTCGAGGCCATTGTCTCTCCAGTGTAGCCCACATACCACGTATAAAATCTCTCAATGTAAATGCCTCTTCTTATTAATTAATCGATGTAATTTCTAGAAAATATCACTATTTTATTACAGTCATCCCAAGGAAATAATATAAAAGGTTTATTATAATGTCTTGAAACTAGACCAGGTACGTACAATATCGATGTGTTGTACAATTTTCATTATTTATTTGCGAATACATAGTTTGCTCATACATCAAAAACCATATAAATTAATATTCGATAAAATAATAAATTTGGGATTTCAAGTTAAAACGATATAATATAAGAAGATAATAATATTTAGAAATTTTTAAGTAAATTTATGGTCTCATTAGAATTATAATTATAAATGAATTATCACTATATATAAATTTATACAAACATATACAAAACATTTTATTTGTTATTTTCTTTAAAATAAAATTGATCTTTAATTTATTTTATTTTAATAATTTTATGTTATTTTATCGAATTACATATAAAATACATTTGAATTCTATCATATGCATTCAATTTACATAAAATATATTTTTTCATCTTTTTAATAAAAATATTTTAAATCTAAAAATAAAAAAATATTTCAATTGATTATTCTATAAAGTATTAAATTAGCAAAGTCTCAACATTATTAAGTTATAAAAAATTTATTGTACTTATTGTCGCATATATCGTATCCGTTTAGGGTTTGTAAAAAGTCCCTTCTTTTTGTCAATTGCAAGAAATACATAATAATAATAATAATAATAATAATAATAATAATATTATTATTAGTAAAAATTTGGAAAAAAATATTTTTTTGCAAAGTTAATTTCGAATTATTAGTTATTTTATATATTGACACTGACTCAACCAGTATAACTAAAAGTACTAAATATTCTTGACATATCCGAAGACGATTTTCTCACCATAATTTACTTTGTGCTAGTAATACATAAATTAGCTGATTATGTAAAGCAAAGAAATACATATGTTGCATATAAAAGGGCCTAATCAAAATTAAAGAATCTGAGTTATTTTTTAGAAATTTATTGTTTTTAACATTTAAAAAAAATGGGAAGAGTAGCTGATAGAAACTAGAGTGCAGAAAATGCAAAAGGTAAGTTTTACTAGTTAGGGGAATTCAGCTGGCATCTAACGGTCTCCATTGGATCTAGTTACTTCGTGCGTACATTTTTTATAACTATATATAATAAATGTTATATTTTTATATATATATATAAGCAAATTGGAACATCCTTTTGATTTTTATTTTGAACAAACCAACCACCAAAACCCAATTCCCTCCAATCCCCAATCCTCATAGCTAGGTTCAGGCCAAAGTAGCTGAGAGTTGTAGATGAGCTCAGATAAATTAAGGCTGTTCCAATCTCACTACACAATGTATCATATTTTAAGAACACAATCTTTGTCTCTACTCTCTCTCTTTCTGACCTATTTGTCCGGTTCCTATGTCCTCTCGTTGTTATCTATAATATATATTGCAAAAGCTTTATTTTTTCCTTAGATTAATCACTTCCCTTGTGTATATAAATGGAAACATTGTTAAACGTTCACCTTTTTAATTCTATCCAATAGTTTCACTCCCCCATAATGGTCCCTCTCATTTTCTAACTCTTGTTAATATGAATTGATTTAACATCATTTGGCATCTGCGGTTCAGTACTATAATTTTGATGTTTTTTATTCATTCCGCATTAAAATGTTGCATAATATAAATCACAATGTTAGGTATATCAATAAAAGACATAAACAAAAATGTGGCCGAGATAATTTAGATCCTAATATCTTTATTTCAACTAAAATAGAACAAAAAAGAACAACAACAAGCGGGCAATTGGCTGACAACACATGTAGGATCCGTGGCGTTTTAGACAATTCGAGACCCTACTTTCTCGACGACTTAAACAAAATAAGAGAACAAGAAAATACCCTAAAAGAAGAAAATAAATAAAAGAAGCAGGGAACACATGTTAAAACTCAGAGCGAGTGATGATCTTGAAACCGGTTGATTGGTAACCTAAGAGAGGGATCCAAACGCTGCCGTGAAGCGTCACCGTCACGAACTTGTGGCGGTTCCAGCGGGGGTGCACGGACTTTGGCGGAGCCACGGTTAGGAAAACCGGTCTGATCAATGGGTTCACCGACGCAAGTGTAGCTTGATTCCACAGGACCACCAGCCATGTAATTAACGGTTGTTGTTGTGGGAAGATTAGGGTTTGGAGAGATGCTTCTATTGCCTCGAAAGGATTGGCTGAAGTAATAATCATTGATGTTGTTGTAGGGCGAGTATTGGTTTGAAGAGTATGGATATGGTGGTTGAAGCGGTTGGGGAACCAAGTTTGTTGAGGAGCTTCCGGTATATAGCATCGGTGAAGAGTAAACCGACCGGTATATTGTTGGATCTGCGGTTTGATATCTGCCAATAATTCCAATTAATTATACTCGCATTATTTATTATAATAAGTACATTTAGCAATGTTTTTTTTCATAATTTGAAGTCTTAGGATGAAGAGAGAGTACCCGAAAGGTGTAATTCCTGGTGGGGTTAAGGTATCGTTACGGTAGACCAGTTGACGGGCTTGATTCAATGTCTCCGTCTCCCTCTCTTTAAGTTTATAGAACCAAATGAAAATAGGACATCAAACTAAGTCTTTAATGCAATATCTACTGGTATGAAGTTATAGTCAAAGCAAGTATAGGACAACAAGCATCAATCAAAGACAGAAGATTTATGAAAACTGTTTTTTTTTGCTTTTGCACGAACTAAAAAGTGTGAATATAAAAGTGGATTATATGAAGCTTAGTAGACTTGCCTTGTCGGTGGCGATTCATGTGGCCACCAAGAGCTTGGGATTTGCAGAACTTCAGTGAACAAAATCGACATTCGTACACCTTCCCGCTCTCATCTTTCCCTTCTTTACTACCTTTCTTCTTTCTTTGACCTAATTAGCAACAAAACATCCTACGGGCTTAATATATAATTCCACCAAGACACAAGTCTTTTGGATTCCACGTGTGATCCAAACCTTTACCAATAGACACAATATATATTACCAATTTAGTTATATATCCCCTTAATTATGTTTTGCCTGTTAATGATATATATGTATAATATAACGTTGAAGTAATTAGGGTTTTCCAAGGTAAAAGTATACCAGAGGAAGAACCTTCCTCCAGGGTTTGCTTATTGCCATCTCTAGAAAAATCATCTGGCAGATTGTTGAGGTCTAAGTAATTATCCTCATTCCTCCTGCCAAAAAAAAACTCAATAAAGAGAAGTGTGAGTTTAAAGATTAAGAAAATGAAAGATATAATTAAGAAAGTGGTTTTGTGTTTTGTGGGGCATATACATAGTGGGAAATGAGAGATTGGCGTGAGATAAGACTTCTCTCCAAGAGCTAGAATAATTGAGGATATATATTATAGGGGACTTTCAGTTGGAGGCTGCACCACAAAAGGAAGAGAAAAACGTAGAGAGTAGTAAAAGTTAAAGAAGAGAGGTTGGGAAGTTTTCTATCAGTTTATCTGCCACAAACCCTCTCATTTTTCTCTCTCTCTTCTCCCTCTGTGTGTAGAAACTAAATAAACAAAGTGGGTCTTGTGACCTTACAAAGATATAGGTAGTAGTGTGGGCTTAAGGGGTTTTAACTAAACCAAACCAGAGTGAAAGTGTTTGTGGTTTGTGTATGTGTTTGTGTGTGTTTGTGTGATGAAAGAGAGAGATGAGAGGGACATTTCCTGAGTGAAAGGAGATGCTATGGCTACTAGCCTAGAACCCTATTACTGTGTAATTAATTCATGTTAAAAAGACAAACTCTTAATATTTTGAACTGTTTTTTTTAAGAAATCAATGAGTTTTGGACCTTCTCTGTGTATATATCTTCATATTGAAATCAAAATAGACTACATAAATCTTCTTTCAACATGTTAAGTTAATTATCCCATTCGTAAAATCGTTTATTTTTATTTTTTATTTTTAATCAAAGATCTTACGGACTTTAAGTTTATAAATTCTCTAGGTCGAAGATCAGAGAAAGTAACTTGTCACTAATACTCAAAATTACACACATAATGGAAGGAACCCTAATTAAGTGTAAGTTACACTTGTTAATATAATACAAAGCATCTAAAAAGAAGCAAGATAGTACTTTGTCAACAATGAATTAAATGTGGAAAGCCACATCTAGCGAATCATTGTCTCTTGATAAAGAGTCTTTCATGAATAGTTTGCAGCTTCAAGATGGTCCTTGATGGACTTGTGATCCTCACTTAAACACACAGAGGAAAGAACAAGTAACTAAAAGAGAATGGATTTTATACTTTTAAGGACAATCCGAGACATGGCTAGCTCTATGGTCCTGCTGCTTTGAACATTACGTTTTGAGAAGTTTTACAATAAATATGTGTATAAAAAATATAAATGTAAGAAAAATAGTTAGTAATGGTCCCCCATTTATAGATGTAATGTAATGGCGATAGGCCTCTCCTGGGGCATCCACATCAAAAAAAATTCAAATTGTTTTTTGTACCCTAGGGTTTTGCAAATGGGACATGCAAGTGTTGCTATCACATAACTAATTATTAGGGTCCTTTGTGATCTAAGTTGGATATGCATGTCCTCTTCTACATATCCTTTCCAATTGTGCTCCTAAATATTACATGCTTAATCTTCTTGTTAATTATATCAAATTTATGTAAAACATTAGAATGATAACAAGGTTTCTCCATTCCTACCGATATTTATCTTGTGGACATCTTACAGAGTGATCGTAAGGTTAGTGTAAGATCTAGCTATAACACTGTCCTTGAGAGGAATACCTAAAGGTGTACAAAATTCCCAGTCACGGAAGCGTGCGAGTCACGTGCCATATGGTTCGAAGGTCAAAACTTCAAAAACTCGTGCTCTCATGCCGACCTACACGAAATAAAAAGAATGTTGTCCAAAAAGTCAGGCCTAACACACCGTTATTTCACGGCGTTATATTTATCTAATACAGTGAATAGTGACGGACTGACGTGACGGAGATTTGATCGTTCCGGGTTCATCAAAGTAAAACCAATCATAGTCGAAACTAGCCATCTTTGGTTTCCACTTATTTTTATCATGAGACATGCAATAACAAAAAGAAATTGCAGTTAATAAATGTGTAAATCGAACAAAACTAAACTAGTTTAAAGAAGTCTAGTGGTTGAAGAATTCATATTGGCATTAGGGGACAAGAGTTTGAATCGTTCCACTATAATTTTACATACGAATGGAAATCATAAAAGTACCAAATAGCCAGAAGTGCCGAGGATTAATATGAATTTTGGTTACGTATCCCAAGACAAATGTTACGTCGGTATAACATACATGTATACGTATAGAGTACAATTATTATTTTTGTATAGAGTACAAATTTGGTCAGGTACTACTTAATTAACATGTTAATGATGGGGCACCAAAGATATCGAGGATCTTATTCATATTGAGGATGTGCATGCTACTTATGAGTGGGAACAGAACCAAAAAAAAAAGTAGTGAGTGAGTGATGAGGAGAGAGAAGGGATCAGGTGAGAGAAGGACCACACTACTACTCCAAGACTGTCACGGCTAGTAAGCTAGGACTTGCAATCTCACCCTCTTCATGTAACATCTGCAACTCTCTTTCGGACAATCATACTTTTTACTCCTTTCTCTTACGTGGTCCTCCCCCCCTCTCCCCTTTTCTTTTCAATTGGTTTTACCTTTTTCCTTTTACTTGTTTCTTCTCTCTCTTTTTGAACTTTTTATTGTGTTTAAAAAACTTGTGTTAAACCTGGTCTAACCAGCAATCCAAAATTAGGTTTTGTTATATTTCTGAACTGAGAATGCGAAAAAGAAGCTAAATCGGCACACACCGTTTTTTGTCCGGTTGTTATGATGATTACATTAGTTTATATATTACAACTCCAAGCAGGAAGAGAAATAGTCAATGAATTTGTGTAGTCCGTCTTATACACCATAAAGTACTAATATGTAATAATCACCGTGGTCAATGTAAAATAAATAAAAGAAGTATAAATTATGTAAAAAATAATCATAGTGCTTACCAATTAGCACTATCCATTATCGTAATAATTAACTCCAAAATAAACGAAAATATTACAAAAATCATCTAACTATGAAGAAAATATGGGAACGCTTAGAAAATTAATTTTGATAGTAACTCGTCAAATTTATCAATTTATCAGTTTTATATTTCACTTGAATTGTTTCCTATGTACTTATTTCTCTTAGTTACTCATCAGAGGATGAAGTTGTACATTTGGTGAGTGTACATTTATAGGCTACAAGTACCTAGATGCTTTAATTCCATTTTTCATAATATTTAACTATAATATGCTAATTTTAGCCATTTTCATATAAATATATATACTCCATATGAAAATGGCTAAAGTTAGACACATTTCACGCAAATTAAAAAACTAACAAAATATACGAAGCTACCTTTATTTATAATACAATTATTTAAATAAAAATAATTGAAATAAACATCTATTGATTATTTAAAGGGTAAGAAAGTGATTTAACGTAAAAACACATTAAAAAATGTAGAATAACACTTTTTAAAAACAAAATTAAAAAAAAAAGCCAAAATGACATTCTTTATGAAATATAGGGAGTATGTTAAAAAATATGCTAATTTTCACATATGTTAAAAATTGATGTTCTAGCCATTTTTATAAAAATTGATGTTCTAGCCATTTTTATACACTCTAGAAATTGTTTAGTTTGGGTTTAAATCAAAGATAACTAATTTTATCATGGATCCAGAATTAATTTTGATTCAAAATAAAAATTAGTTTCAATACTCGCCCCTCTCCTAAGCTTGATTTTGGCAACTTTCATGATCCTGCTCAAAATAACTAGAACTGCTCATTTGGTGATTCTGTAAAGATGTATATATGCATCCCATCTTAGATTTGGTCCTCTCCATACACATGATTTAATAATTTTATGTATCCCGCACATCTAAAATAATATTCGAGCAACCAAATGTACCTTAAACCTATATCAATTATTCATCAACTTTATGTGTACTTCCATACTTCTCTTTACAAAGGGAGTCGAAGTCGAAGACCGCATTGTGTTTCAAAACATAATCCTAAGTTGCATTGTTTATAAGAATCGAACCTCCTTGAGTTTTCAAAACATAATCCCAAGACGCATTATTTAGGAACGCATTGATTTTTTATACATATAACATTTTCACCCGCTAACAATTTTTTGCTTCAACATACGGTAATGATTCATCCTCGTCAAATTGTACGAGTACATTTCAATTCCTGAGATAACAGTTGATCCTTGAACTGAAATTTTCTACTTCTAATCTTCTTATGTTGGTTCCATCTTGATTAAACCCATCAAACGTCTCTGTATCGAATCTTCTTCTGCTTGCCTCCATCCCGATTAAACCACATTTCATTCTTCTTGGATCCTGGTATTTGTTTCCATCCAGAAAACTTTGTAAGTCTTTCAGATTGATTGTGATGACTTAGCATGTACACGAATTCACACACTTCACAAATCACACTCACGAGTGGTTCTAGAACACAGTACATCTTTTAGTTTTTTCAAGATCATTGATGATTGAATACATCTCGGCTCAGCAATCAACTAACTTGCTTTCGAATTCCAAGAAAGATTGATAAAGGAAAACAGAAGAAAATATGTAAATAATTTAAAATAGTCAATAGCAACAAACTTCCTTAATCAAATTAACCACTAAATTTGTCTAATGCAGTGGTATTAGTTTCCCTTTATCCAATACAATATTCTAGTATCCAAGTCACACGATCACCAATGTATGTAACACAATATATAAGAACTCTTCTTATTAATCTCTTGAGGAAACTCTCTCAAAACCTCAAGCTCTCAACTCACACAACTAGATCATCTCATGATCTCTCATATATATATATCTCTATATTTCCTAAACTCATTAGGACTTATTAATTATAAGTTTCCTAAACTCTTATAGATAAACCTAACACAAATAGGAAACTTATAACTTAAGCATTCTTCAAGCTTACCCAACA
>NC_027753.1:33300807-33317333 GCF_000695525.1 Brassica oleracea var. oleracea
TCTAGTATCCAAGTCACACGATCACCAATGTATGTAACACAATATATAAGAACTCTTCTTATTAATCTCTTGAGGAAACTCTCTCAAAACCTCAAGCTCTCAACTCACACAACTAGATCATCTCATGATCTCTCATATATATATATCTCTATATTTCCTAAACTCATTAGGACTTATTAATTATAAGTTTCCTAAACTCTTATAGATAAACCTAACACAAATAGGAAACTTATAACTTAAGCATTCTTCAAGCTTACCCAACAAATATGACACTACCTTTTCAACTCGGTCTCTTGAACTTTCATTACTGTTAAACAAAATGAAAATTAATGTTATCAATTCTCAAAATAGAATAATACTTAAACAATCTTAAAAACTAGATGAATATAAAATAATGCTAAAGAATTTAAGATCTCATAATGAAATTAATTTCATACCAAATTAAGGTTGAGTTCCAATCCCTTTTCTTCTGATATCTGAACATTTTGTGGCTTCATTCTGACCCTCCACAATGCAACAACTCTGGCTGTTTGAATTTTACAAAAATGGCTAAAGTAGTGATAAGCTCAATTCACTTAATGGCCCATACCAATTGGCAATAAGAGCCCAGCTTTTTAACATCAAATATTAATTTGAGACGACTAAAAGGGTGGTGGCTTCATAAAATGGAAAAAATGAGAACACGAATGGGCTAGTTCATGATCTATAATACAATACACTTTGATCCTCGATATTAAATCTTAATTTGGGCTACAGAAACATAATATGATTTTATGATTATTATTATTTAAATATTCAAAGGTACTCTATGTAATTAGCATTAGTATATAACAAAGGACTAAAAAGTATAGTCATTACTCGTTACAGGTATCCAAATTGAAAGTATTTATGAAAATGGATATGCTTATCAAGTGGAGGTGTGATACTGAGGGGACCAAAAAATCAAAGGCAATATACGCTGACAATATTCATTCATTAATTACAAAAAGAGAACCATTTTATTTACCTTTATTTAGCTTATCTTTCTAATAACAAGTGGTTGGTTGGTCCTTAACGAGTACACTTAACAGTTGCCGCGTCATACAGGGATAGGAATAAAGCAATAATACTATGTTTTATTATAATTTTAGAATATAAATAATTGTTAAATTTAATTTGTTTAATTTTGCCGAATAGCTAGATGGCATATTCGTAACCAAACGTAATTACGAATGGTAAAAAAAATTAGGAACGCCTTCCTTAAAGTAATTTTATGGCAACAAAGTTAAATAAACGCCCATATTTCTGTAAAATTGTCGTTTAAATATTTGGTTAACTATGAACTTATAATTCACATTCTGTGATTATTGTTTTTGGCATCCATGATGCGCAACAAAAGTGAAATATTGTTCTTGAAAACAGCGAACTCATAAAGTCGTATAAATAGATACATCGATCTGTTGGTTGTGGAATAGAATTTGAATATTTGAAAACTTCAGTCTCCGCCAAAAATTAAATCAAAGAAGATAAAGAACGCTCACTCGGATCGATCGAACAAGTAAAAAATGCAATTTAGTTATTAAAGTAAAAATGCAATTCAGTTATTAACGGTAGCCTCCAAATGTGGAGCGAGGTAAAAAAGAAGTTTTCTATCTCTGGTCTGTTCCCTCTCTAGAACCTTACACAGAGAAAAGAGAAAACTTTGGTTTATGGTTTACCGAAATTTTTTTTGGTTTAGTTTTCCCGTTCATCGGGTTGAACGGGATGTTTGATTCTGGAAAGAAGAAGCTTTGTTAGTTCTTTTTTGTCGGCTTATGTTTTCTGGGAGGCGGTGGCTCCTTCAGCACCGCCATCGCCGGCTTGGTCTTTGGGTGTAACCGATCTATGGATATGTGTTTTGATTGTTACTCTGCCTCTCGATCTGAGTCTTGTGTCGCATGCTGTTATCGACAAAGAAGGATCGATTGTAGGCGTTTTAAGATTTGGGGATTTCGTAGATCGGAGTGTGTGCGACGGTTCGATTTGTTTTGAGCCTTAGGGTGAAATCGATCGGTGTGGGTGTGGGTCTAAAATTGTCAAGGGTGTTTCCGGTGGTTTTGGATGAGATCTCGAGACTGTTCTCGATGAAGCTCTCCGTAGAAAAGCTTGGTGATGAAGACGGTTACGGTGTTTTTGCTACGGCGTCTTCCGGCGAAACTAGTGGCGTTCTTCATCTTCTCCGGCTAACCTTGACTTGTGGGGTTCCTATGGCGTGATCGGGTGACACGTGTCTTCGTGAGGCGGGCATCAACACGTGGGCGGGTAAGCATTTTTGCTTGACGCGTGTTTTGTTGGTGGCACCGCTCAGCTTACGGGCTTGGGCTGTAGACTTTGTTTCGTTTTGGTCCTTTATGTCGGGTTTTAGCATGTTTGTATGTTGGGTTTTTATGCTCTGTTGTAATTGGGTTTAAACTTTAATAAAATTAATAGATGAAAAAAAAAAAAAAGCCTCCAAATGTGGATCGCCAACGCTAAAATTAACACTCACGCAAACGATACAGAAATGCTTAATCATGGAACTATAAGTCTAACAAGCGTTTCCTACCATACACGTGCCTATATTAAAGCGGTAGTTTGACGATCTGGCGTGTGATCGAAGCAAGGCATTTCGCGTTTCAGGCGGTGACCTCTCTGATATTTTTGGTAAAGAACACGCAGAAAAGTTGAAATAAAAAGAGTATTATAATAATATATCGACAAGATCGCTTATACCGATGAGATTTCTCACGGGAGCAAGGGGACCGCTAACGTGGGTAGTGATAACAAAACTGAAATAATTATGTTAGAGAAAATATGCACTATAAATTAATAATTTGTACTTTTTTTGGGCTACAATTGTAGTGGTGGAACCTAAGGTTGATTGGAAGTGTCAAGATGGTGGGAACTATGGTTTCGTAATTTATTTTTGTTCATTCGTACCCAAGTTTTATAGTTTTAAATATTATTATATTCACATGCCAATAATATTTTGTTATAATTGATTGCCAAAAACTGCGGTCGTTTATGACTCGTATTTTTTTAGATGGAGTCGATGAATGGCACGTAGCTTATTGCCATTAAACAGATCTAGCCTCTCTTTTTGTCAGAACCAGTATAGATACTTTAGACATAAAGATAGATGTAAACTAGAAAACAAAACAAAAGGTATTTACATCTATAGTTAAATATTTTTATCTTTCACATATTTAGTTGTGCTAGAGCAATGTAAAAATTGATTTGTAAAAATTGCACACTAAATAGGCTAGTGCAATGTAAAAATTGATAAACTTCAAAAAAAAAAATGTAAAAATTGATTTGTAATTTACTATGCTCAAGTTTCAGAAAATGAATAATATTTATGGTCGTTCACATGACTAAATATTCTTTAACTTAAGCCAGCCAAAATACATTTACATCAAAATTATAAAAAGTTAATTTTGGAAACACACGAAATATATTGATCTCAATAATGTTTTCAAGTATTTCTCTTTTTGAAATTTTCTCTCATCTATAGAAAACCAATTTTTTAATTTCATTTGTCTTTGGTGTATTCAATTTAAAATTTGAGTTGATTTGATTTTTAATGAGGTTTTAGATGATTTTAAGGAATTGCAGAGAATAAAATGATTTTTGTTAAACCACTCTAGAATATCACCTAAAACCATAGGATTTGAGTTTTAATTTTTTTAATTAAGAAACTCCATCCAAACACTCTAAAGTCACTTGAAAACTTTAAAACTCCACAACTTAAAATATTTACAATAACATTAAATTTGTCATTTTGACACAAATCACCTGAAACTCTCAATTGAATACATCTCCTAATGAAGATCATTGCAAATATATGCATGCTTCTTATTTCTTCTATCTTTTCATCAATAAAAATTATTAAAAATGATTGTCGAATCGCCTAGCTAGAAAAATTGGATTAAGTGATTTTAGTATGATTCAAAAAAAATTCAGTCCGATTTAAATCAAACATTGTTTATATTTAATATAAATTGAATAATTTATGCTATGAATGTTAAGTGTGTTTCATATGTAGGACGAAGTGGCCATACTTTAGATTCCTACTCACAACTTTTTTCTTGTGAACAAAAATTTAATTTAATAAAAAGAAGAGAAGTGAGTTTCCAATTTATATAAATTTCACTAAAACACACCATATATTCTACATTACATATTTTAGTGTGGTTACAAGAATAGAACTTTTTATTACTTTCATTAGGTCAAACATTGTAAAATTAATATAAATATATTTTATCAATTAATATAATTTAGTAACATTTTTATTATAAAATATTTAAAAAATTATTAGTATTTCCTAGTATATTTATAACAAACTTGTTATTGTTATCATTCCAACATTATTACACACCGTTTATTTTATACAAATAATACTTACTTTGCATGATGTTTTTTTTTTCAAATAAGTCGTAGTTAAACCATCTTGCTTTGTCTAATTCATTTGTTCAATATTTCTTAATCAGTTGTTATCTTAGTATAAATATTTTTGAGTTTTAAATTGAACTTGGTTGTGAATTATCTTTTTGCAACCTATACATTTCGAAACCTATACACTATATGGTGAACAAAAATCTGCCAGTTCTTCAGTTTTCAGCTAATTTGCAATATATGTCTTATTTTTGTGTTAATTCGTGTTCGTAAACAAATGACGCGATCTTGAAATCGTTTTGAAACATTGTTAGAGAGAAGAACACACATCGAAAATATAAAAGAAATTTAAGTAATATATAAGGACTGGACCAATCCACTTACTGCCAATTGATTTTAAGTTGAAAGTCTAAGAAATTTAACATGGTATCAAAGTGGATCCATACCCTGACCCATTAATCGAGTCAGAAAAGTGGTCCGACCATCCCATTAGCTGATTGTTTATGGTTTATAGAAGGTTCAATTCCACCGAGATTGTTAGAAAATAAAGTATTATTTCGGAGATGATATGATGGATTCTGCAAAATTAATGGTTATATATACCGCTATCTCGAGAGAGGATGTTGGACATAAGTTCCCACATCGAAAATATGAAAAAGACTTAAATAATATATAATGAACTTGAGCTAATTCACTTACTGTCAATTGGTTTTAAGTTGGAATCCCTCTATTTTCAAAGTTCTTAATCTGCAAAGTGCAACCATTCAAAAACTAAAACAAATGGAAATGAAAAACTCCTAAACCGTACCGTACCGTACCTCGCTAATTTAATCAAACTCTGAACTAAAATCTCTATAGATATAGCAGATAATTATATTATTATTTTCCGAACACAATTATATTCTTTCTATTTTAACTAAGAGCACATCCCAAGTTTATATAAAAAAATATATTAAAATAAATAAATTATGTAATTTTTATGTTCAGCAGACCTAGGAGAGGGACCTAATCGCATATTTTGGGTTGTTATGTACTGAAATAAAAATAACTAGGTGATAATCTCTGCGCGGAATGAGTAGATTTAAAGAGATTATCACTTTTAATTAATATATATTATAAAGGTAGAAATCATAGAAATAAATATTGCATTTCTTTAAACTGAAGCACACAAAAAAATTTGTGGTATTAAAAGAAAAAAAATGGGCTTTAAGTGTAAATTAGGTTTTGTTGTAAAAAAATTAAGAACGGTGAAGTTTAGAAAAAAAACATTGTCTTTTTGTATTTAAAATTGATTTTGTTAATCATGGATCTTTTGTATTATAAATTCACCAACTAATTGATAATTTAAAAAAAATAAAATGGACCTTTCTAATTAGTAAAATAACACCAAAATTTTGTTTGGACCCATAGATCCATGGCAATTGCCAATGTGGCCATAGGTTAGAGCCGGAACTGTTAATAAGAGTAAGCAAATACTAATATAAATAAATTATGAAGTTGAGATAAAATGAAACATAAACAATAAAATAATAAAACTTTTCAGAAACAAAATATAAGAAAACAAAAATAAATTAAAAATTGATGGTTAAACAATGCCATAACGGTCGTGAATGCTAGAACGTAGTGGTAAAGATCGATGTTTTGAGAAGGAGAGAATGGTGAGGATATGTATATATAAGGCCTAGTATTTATATATGCAAGGCGCCTAGGTCTAGGGTATACTCGATATCATTAATTGCTACAATCAGATTTCGTATTCCAAATCGAAATCTGAATATATTACTTCCTTTGTTCCTTATCGTACACTATTTGATTGTTGTATTATAGGAAACTAATGTGGTGCTGGTCAATCAAATTAAATGTAAAAATCAATCAGTGACAATCACATTCCATTCTAAATTTGACGTGGTCTTTAATTTAAATTAACCAAATCAATGCCACTAAATCTATATACGGCTATTCAATGTACGTAGATACCATAACTAAACCAAAAAAAAAATCAAACCCTAGCAGCAAGAGAATGTAACAATTGACAAAATTAAGCGAACTTTGATTAAGATAATCTTAAACTTTTTTTTTTTTTTGTAACACAAGATAATCTTAAACTAGAAATAATAATAATAACACCCCCTCCCCATATGTTTTTGTGCATTTAGATCAACTGAAATTCCCCAAGAAAATAAAAGATTGAATAATATAGAGGTTTGGCGTTTACCAAAAAAAATATAGAGGTTACTGCAGGTCCCGTTTGGGAATGAAACAGAGGATCCTAGTTTTGGCAATTTCTTTGTTGGTTCACAATTGGATCCATTCTTTTTCTGCAAAACTTGATCAACACGCCATTGTTTTTTAGTCATTTCTTTTCTTTTTACCATGAGTGTAAGGAGTACGGTAGCCTTCTATGAAAGATATTCCCTCAGTCGCCTGTCACAGAGTAAGCCAAGTCCTCTACAAGTTACTGCAGAAGTTAAGAGGTGAAATCTCAGAGAGATTTCATTCATCATAGTCGCGTATAAATAAAAGGGGTTGCAGTTCAAAAAAATAAAAATAAATAAAAGGGGTAGACGACGACAAAAACTATACTTATTACTTGCTTGTCTAATCATTCACTCATTCATTCATTCATCAAACTGTAGCATAAAGAGTTTGGGATCAAAGAGACGGTTACAAAACAAGCTTAATTATCTACAAGAAAGTGGGTACTGATGTTTATAAGCAAAAGCAATGTCAAATTGTATTCCCCTAAAAGTCACAAGACATTTATTTTCTTTGTGTTATAAAATAAAAGTCAGCCGCTTATGTTGAAAATATAAAAGATGTGAGGTCCGCTGCAATATTTACACAGTGAATTTCGTTGTAACTCTCATCTCACACTTTTCTTCTCCTTCTGTAATAAACTCTATCTCTCTATATCAGTGTTATTTCTTTCTACGGGTATAAAATTTCGCCCTTATTTAAATTCCTGCGATACAATAAAATTCTGATTCTTTTCATAACACTTTGTCATTTTTTCCATTTTTAAAGCTTGTTTATGTTTTAAAATGGTGGTTAATAATGGTTGATCCTATAGAGTTATGAATTAATCACGGTATATTAAGTTATTTAAGCATCAGGATCCGTGGCGCAATGGTAGCGCGTCTGACTCCAGATCAGAAGGTTGCGTGTTCGATTCACGTCGGGTTCAAAACTCCCGAAAATTTGATCCTTAAATTTTTTCCTTCTTTACATAAACAGCCCCCACTGTTTTCTGGCTTTTCTTAATACGCCCTCAAATATATTTTTTTGTATCTGTGAGAACGTTATCTACGAAGACAATCTCAGCGTCCTCTGTCAGTGACGTATAAGCTTCATATAAGGAGTATACTAAGGCAGATATGAAGGAGCATGTGCAGATGCTGATGAAAACGATGGAGAAAGATGGAATTGTACCTAACAAGAGATTCTTCTTGGAAGCTCTTGAAGTTTTCAGGTCAAGACTACCTGGTTCGATCGAGCAAGAATGAACTCAACTGGATCGAGCAGGACACGAGAAAGTAACTAAAGATTTAACTGTTTTTGTAGGTATTAGTGTTAGTCTCTTATGTATGTTTAGTCATTGTAAAGAGTAAAATGTAATGCTGGATATATTTTTAATATTTTTTTCATTATCCTTTATGTAAAAGAAAAAATAACAAATCTAAATATATTTTTAGACTGATTAATTCATTAGTCAACAGAAAGTTGAGTTTTTCTTCTTCTTGGGAATCAAATGTAATTAGTATAGAGTTTTTTTGGATAATTAATCATTTTCAGTATTATTTTTTTAAAAATGATTCTAAGACCATCTTTAATCCACTTTTATATTTCTCTTTACATTTTCTTTTAAAATATAAAAACTCTATTAGAGACATGGGTTTGCTCCAATATATGCTTTTATAATATAATTTCTCTATTTTTAGGAGAAAATATTGAGAAATATTTTAGGAGAATATAGTGAGAAATATTATTTTATCTCTAAAAGTAGAGGCAAAACAACATATCTATGTATCTTAATCTATAAATAGATGAATTGTATTATAGATGCATACAATGGAGAAGAAAATATAGAAATGTGCATCGAATATGTTCTAAAGGTAAATAATCTTTTTCAGAAAGGGTATTCAACGTTTATACCTTTTTCTAAAGGTAAATAATCTTTTTTCTTAAGGTAAATATCATAGAAAAGGTAAGGTATTCAACGTTTTCAGTAATTTGACTCATTTAATTTTCTATTTATTGGAAAGGTCAAACATTGTTCAAATTCAATGTAAAGCTACTAGTGGCAGGGGGATAATAGCAAGTTGTTATAAGTGTAGCATATTACGTATACAGATAACTTTTGATTCTGGTTCAGAATAAGTTCTAACGTTTGTGTATAAATACCTCGTAAGTTGTATGGTTCTTGATATAAAAAAAAGGTTCCTTTCATCTTTAATTACTCTCTATGTAAACGAACCTAAGATCATCAATTTTTTTGTGTCATCTGTGTTTGATCTTTTTTTTTATTCTTCATCAGTGGTAGCAATGTGGTTCTTTCGAGCAGGGACGATCGCTATTCTCATAATCGCGTTTCTGCAAAATGCTGCGGCTAAGAAAAGACCACACAGTATTGTAAAGTATCATGGTGCAGTCGCAACAGACGATGGACGGTGTTCTAGAATAGGAATGAAAGTTCTTCGTCAAGGAGGAAACGCTATTGATGCTTCTGTTGCCGCTGCTTTTTGTTTGGGCGTTGTGAGTCCAGCGTCTAGCGGTATAGGCGGTGGATCGTTTATAGTGGTTAAGATGGCTGGTGGCAAGGAAGTAGCTTATGATTCTAGAGAAACTGCTCCTCTCCGTGCCACTGAGGTAATGTTGTTTTAGTAATGTGCGTTTTGAAATAAACATTTCTTCATTAACATTTTTGAATCACATACGATATATGTTTTTGCTCTTGGTATTGAACATTTATGTGGGTAAGAGCATTTTTGTGCGCTTTTATAATTGTTGAACGCGAGCGTTTTTTAATATATTTTCTTCTTATTAAGAATTTTGAGCACGATCTTAAATCTTCGTAACGTTTTTATGCTATTCAACAAGTGTTTTTATTTTATTTCTTGATATGTGTCATAGACATCTTGTTTTTCTATCTTGATATTGAACATGAACTAGTGTCTCTGATCAAAAATGCGTTTTGAATTTAAGTTATATAGCGTTTGACGTTTGATGCAAAGACATTTCTTGGTTGTATTTTTTCTTGATGTAGAATATGTATGGAGGCAATCTTGATCTAAAAAAGAGAGGAGCCTTATCAGTAGGAGTTCCCGGGGAAGTTGCTGGTCTATTCACAGCTTGGAAACAACATGGAAAGCTACCGTGGAAGCGGTTAGTTAGTCCAGCAAAGAAACTCGCAGCTAGAGGTTTCAAGATTTCAAAGTATCTCTATATGCAAATGAACACAACCAGGGACCATATCCTAGCAGACAAAGGTCTCTCTAAACTATTTGTTTCAAATGGTGAGCTTAAGAAACCAGGAACACTTTGCCGAAACCCAAAACTGGCTTTAACTTTGAGGCAAATTGCAAAGTATGGTCCAAAAGCGTTTTATAATGGCACGGTTGGTGTTAACCTTGTGAGAGATATCCTCAAATCAGGAGGGATAATAACTTTGAAAGATCTACAAAGTTATAGAGTTAATGTCAAAGAACCATTATCTAATGATATTCTTGGATACCGTTTACTCGGGATGCCTCCTCCTTCATCCGGTGGTGCTGCAATGGTCCTTGTAAGTTCAGTTTTGTGGAAAATTCACATTTTATCAAATTCAAGTTTACTAAAAATTTTAATACGGAGTTTCTTCTGTTGCAGATTTTGAACATTCTTTCTCAATATGGGGTTCCATCAGGTGTATCGGGCTCTCTCGGTGTTCATCGTTTAGTCGAGGCTCTGAAACATGCTTTTGCAATTAGAATGAACATTGGAGATCCAGATTTTGTTGACGTTAGTAAAGTCGTTTCGAATATGTTGTCTCCAAAGTTTGCACAAGACTTGAAGAGGAAGATAAACGACAAGAAAACCTTTGACCCAAAATATTATGGTGGCAGGTTAGTTTTTCTTTTTTTTAATTTATAACAAATCATGCAGATTCTTTTTTTTTTTTTAATTTTTGATTTATTAATCTTCTTTAATTTTTAGGTGGAATCAGATCAAAGATCATGGAACAAGCCACTTATCGATAATAGATCATGAGAGGAATTGTGTTTCGATGACTAGTACAATAAATGCTTTCTTTGGGGCACTGATGCTGTCTCCTAGCACGGGAATCGTTCTGAACAACGAAATGGACGATTTCTCGATCCCGTTGAAGTCCTTCAATGACTCAGATAAGCCGCCACCAGCACCTGCTAACTTCATCCGTCCCGGGAAACGACCTTTGTCATCCATGACTCCCACCATTGTACTCAAGGTTTGAAGCAAAAAAGAATAACTTGTGATACACGGTACACTTACTTATGTACTACTCTAAGCTACAGATTTTTTTATGTGTTGGTTTACGTAGGACGGTAAAGTTAAAGCAGCAGTGGGTGCAAGCGGAGGAATGTATATCATCGCCGGAACAACGGAAGTTTTCTTGAATCATTTTTTACTCAACATGGATCCTCTTTCTTCTGTCGTGGCTCCAAGAATTTACCATCAGGTTTTTGTTTCTACAGTAACTTTCTTGTTATTTGGTCCATAACTAAAACTTGATTCATGTATTGTCATTTCCAGTTGATACCAAACAGTGTTAAGTATGAGAACTGGACGACGGCTTACAATGATCATTTCGAGATACCTAAACGGACAAGACATGTGTTGGAGAAGAAAGGACATGTCCTAACGCCGTTCGCAGGAGGGACAATTTCTCAGTTCATAGTTCAAGAATCCGATGGGAAGCTTGTGGCTGTGAGTGATCCAAGAAAAGGAGGGTTCCCTTCAGGATATTGAGATCGGATTTGATTTTTTCTCCTTGTGTATTATTGAATCGAAATGAATTATTGACATTTTTCTTCCAGAAATATTAATCCAGAGCTTTATTTTATGGCAAATCTCATAAAAATTAAACAAAAAAAGGTCACCTAAAAAACCCTAAAAATAATTTTTATGACCTAAATAGTTCAAAAATACTGAAATATTTTTTATTAAATAACAATAAGAAATAATAAATTTGACATAAATATTTTTTAAAATATGATTATTTTGATTTTTACACGATAAATCTTAAATTATAAACTCTAAACTCTAATCACCAAATCCTATACTCACCCCTCCCAAAAAAAATCATAATTCTAGATTAATTAATCATAGGGATATATGTGTTTTTAAACTCTTTAATAAAAACTATTTAAATCATTTTTTTTATTTTATGAGAAATTCTCTAGGATAACTTTTTTAAGTTTTTGTCACAAAAATATACCTCATTAAAGAAAATGACCAAAATAAGTTTTACTAAAGAGTAAAAATGTATTTTTACCCAGAGTTAACTAATCTAGACTTAGTGTTTAGAGCTAAGGGGTGGGTTTTGGGAATAGAGTTTCAAATTAAAAAAAAAATTGAAAATTTCAAAATAAAAATAGCTATTTTTGTCATTTTCTTTCTTAAGTGATATTTTTGTGACAAAACTTAAAAAGGGTTATTTGAGAGAATTGCCCTTATTTTATTCATTCACTAGGTGATAATCCGCGCCCTGCGCGGAGTGAATAGATTTAAAGAGATTATCTCTTTTAATTAATATATATTATAAAAGTAGAAATCATAGAAAGAAATATTGCATTTCTTTAAACTGAAGCACACCAAAATTTTGTGGTATTAAAAGAAAAAAAATGGGCTTTAACTGTAAATTAGGTTTTGTTGTAAAAAAGTTAAGCACCATGAAGTTTTGGAAAAATATATTGTCTTTTTGTATTTAAAATTGGTTTTGTTAATCATGGATCTTTTTTATTATAAGTTCACCAACTAATTGATAATTTAAAAAATTAAAATGGACCTTTTTAATTAGTAAAATAACAACAAAATTTTATTTGGACCCATAGACCCATGGCAATTGCCAATGTGGCCATAGGTTAGAGCCGGAACTGTTAATAAGAGTAAGCAAATACTAATATAAATAAATTATGAAGTAGAGATAAAATGAAACATAAACAATAAAATAATAAAAATCTTCAGAAACAAAATATAAGAAAACAAAAATAAATTAAAAATTGATGGTTAAACAATGCCATAACGGTCGTGAATGCTAGAACGTAGTGGTAAAGATCGATGTTTTGAGAAGGAGAGAATGGTGAGGATATGTATATATAAGGCCTAGTATTTATATATGCAAGGCGCCTAGGTCTAGGGTATACTCGATATCATTAATTGCTACAATCAGATTTCGTATTCCAAATCGAAATCTGAATATATTACTTCCTTTGTTCCTTATCGTACACTATTTGATTGTTGTATTATAGGAAACTAATGTGGTGCTGGTCAATCAAATTAAATGTAAAAATCAATCAGTGACAATCACATTCCATTCTAAATTTGACGTGGTCTTTAATTTAAATTAACCAAATCAATGCCACTAAATCTATATACGGCTAGTCAATGTACGTAGATACCATAACTATACCAAAAAAAGTGTACGTATATATCTATAAGATTTTGCGATTATGTAATAATTCTTGAACATTGCGATTGTGATTGGTATATTTATCTATTACGGAGAAGAGTTGCAACAACATATATATAAGTAGATATGTAGATACATACGTACACAATGGATTTTATGTAGTCTAACTGTATAGAAATGCATTAATATTTAAGTCATGCTATATAACGAATTGCTATATAAAGATGCGTAGCAAGTTGGCTTAAGTCAGGCTATATAACGAATTGCCATATTGAAATCGATCATTAGGAAGAGTCTCAGGTTATGGCAATAAATCTCTACATATTTAAAGATGCAAGTGTTTTTAATTGAAGCGTAGCAAGGAGGGCGCAGCTTAATTTTTTTTGTGAGGCAATAAGCTTATAGTATATACCCTCTTTTTAATGTAATGAGCAATGACAAATTTTGTAATTAGTCTAGTTAAAAAAGAGTTTTTGAATATATGAGGTGAGAGAGTTTTTGGTGCTGACATGTAGGAAATTGCACACATGTAATAAACATATAAAGTAAAGGTTATTTATATATAATGTTCCTCAGATAATAAAAAAGGATATGGATGGAGGAAAATAAAAATAATATTAATTGTTTGAAATGGATATCATAAGGGTTGCATGGCCCTATAAAAAGAACAAGGGACATCTCCATGCCCCGTCTCTTTTCTCTCGTCTAACAACACTACCCACACGCCTTTCATCATCCTTTCGCTACTCCCATCTTCTTCTTCTTTTAATCTTCTTATCGCCATAGCTCTAGCTTGCAATAGAAGCTGTACAGTTAACCTTAAGGTATCCTTCTCCCTCTCTCTCTCGCTCTGCTTCACTCTTGCATAGATTTTACTATTTTTATATATAGATCGACGATTTGATTTGTAGATCCTGTTTTGTTCTATGAAAATTGACGGATCTGTTCTTGGAACTCCAATTTGATTTCTCCTTCGTTTTGTTTTGTCTCAGATTCATAAACTAATTTGAATTTCTGTGAACAGGTTTTATTAGTTTTTTTGGTTTGTTGGAAAGAAAGAAAGGAACGATGAACCACTGGGCGGTCCAGCCAAACGCTTTCGGTGATCAGAGTGTTGTTGTCTGCCCAAAACCACGTCGGATTGCTCTCCGTAACCCTTCCCTCTACCACCATCCCGCTCGTTCTCTCCGTTGTTACTTCAGGTTTGAAACATTTCTTTCTCATCTTGATGATTCGTTTTTGTGAGTTAGTTTTGATTCTTTATATTGTTTGTTTGCAGTCATCAACAAGTGGAGGTGTGTGAATCCGAGGCAGAGACTGATATCTTAGATATCATACTCACAAAGGTATCATATAATTTATCTTAATTGCCTCTTCATAATTATTTATTTAGTTGTGTTATTGGTTGGTGAAATTTGGTTTATCAAAATTGGTTACGTCTTGGTAGATCTCTCAATCAACAAACCAAACAAATCAGTAGAAAGTCGGTTTCTCCGTATTATTTTTATGTTCATATTTTAAAGTGGACACAATAAATAATACAAAATCGAGCGTATAATCGTGATTATTAAAAAACATGTGAACTTTCTTGTCTTTGAGACTTGTCGAAACCTTTATTAAAAAAAAACCAGAAAAATTTAAAATTAATAAGACGTCTCGTGTTAAATCCTTACAGCACATTAGTGGGCCAGTTTCTGACTTTTTTTTAAAAAATATGTCTCTTCTTGAAACCATGTAGCCACATGATTTTGTGAATCAATCACTCACTCACGCGTTATCATATCTGTAAAACAATTTTGTATTTTATTAAATATATACGAATCAATAACTAATGATGTTGTGGTGGTGATCACAGGATGGTTATGGTACGGAACAAGTTCAGGCTCAGGTATTAGACTCGCCGTCCCCGTTTTTATGTGGGTCGCCGCCGAGCAGAGTCGCTAACCCTTTAACCCAGGATGCTCGTTTCAGAGATGAACTCTCACTGGTCTCTTCATCGATCTCGACTCCGCTAGGCCAACCTCAGTCCTCCTCAGGTAGGAAAGGAGGATGTGTTAGAGGCAGTTTTGGTAGCAGCCCAGCGGTTAGGATTGAAGGGTTCGATTGCCTCGACAGGGACAGTAGAAACTGCAGCATCCCTGCCTTGGCATGAGAACCCAACGTCGGAAACCACCAACCACATACTCTGTTGAATTAGCTCACAAAAACCAATTAGTGCGTCGTACATAATGAGTTAAGTATATGGAGAATTTGTGGAAATCTTTGAGGGAAGTTGAGAGAGAGATAGATCCCTTTGGAGTTTTTCTAAAGAGTGTGTAAATAGGAGAAATTTTCTTGGCTAAGTTTGTAGTAATGGTCATTTTGTAAAAAGAGTATTAAGGCAGAAAATCAGTTGTTGAGGAGAGAACAAACAGATTATTAGGTTTTGGATCAATATTGATATTTGGAAAGGTCAGGTTATTCTGTAAAAAGAGAGATGGAGACATGAAAGAAGTCTTCTTCAGTTTTTCTTTTGGTTTTGAGTCTGTTTAGGATATGAGAAAAAGAATTTGTACAAAAGGAAAGAAATTCAAATGATACAATGTTTCACTTTGAAATCAAATAATATTAACTCATAATCTGACACTTTTTTTTTCCGGCTAAAAGACAGTTCTTATATTTTTTATTTAAGAGACGGTTCTTAACTTTTCTTAGTTAAAATCTAAGAAAAATTAAGAACCGTCTCTTAACCAAAATTAAGAATCCCAGTTAACTGAGGTTAATCATGGTCTAAGAGTATCTCCAACCCCACTGTAAAAAAAACTGCAAAATGGAGTGAAAAATACAGTCATGAACAAACAAAAAAGGCATTACTGCATATATAGAATAATGTCTTTTTTGTTTGTTCATGACTGTATTTTCCACTCCATTTTGCAATTTTTTTTGCAGTGGGGTTGGAGATGTTCTAAGGTGCTAGGTTAAGTTCAAAATATCTCTATCTTTTTTAAAAGTAAAAACAGTTAATAAAAAGAAAGTAAAAACAGTAAATTATCATTACTTTTTAACGGTTTTCTTAGAAAGAGGAGTCTTCTTATTAAGGGCTAACTTCTAAGGTTGAAGTTGCTCAATAGAAAAATACTATTTAAAAAAAATATATATCTAAAAAGAAAACTTCTAAGGTTGACAAACTTATGTTAAAATCAAGATCCAAACGTATGTTAAAGTGTGCGAATATATTCGTGTTAACATAAAGGGTCTTTTAAAAAGAAAATATATGGCAAAGCATCTGGACAATGTATTAATTTCGACAAATCCTCGTTACTCTTTGGTAAAAGGATTAATGCAGTTACTAGGCAAGAGATCAAAATTGTACTTAGAATTCATAATGATGGGGGGATGGGGAAGTACTTGGGAATTCCAGAGGATATCAGTGGATCTAAATGTAAACTTTTTGCATTTCTTAAGGATAACTTGATGCACAGAGTAAACGGGTGGACTGGTAGATGGC
>NC_027753.1:33318445-33326832 GCF_000695525.1 Brassica oleracea var. oleracea
GAACTTCACTCGATGTGAATCAGCATTGCATTCTGAGATAGAAGCACTGCGCTGGGCGATGGAGAACATGCTTCAAAACTCGCCATGTCAGAGCTTTGGAACAGACTGTAAGGAGCTGATTGCTATGATAAATGAACCCCAAAAATGGCCAAGATTTGCGACAGAATTGGAGAAGATAGAGACGTTGCAGATCTGCTTTCCGGACTTCAAAATCATACATGTTCCATGAGTGCGCAATCAGTTTTCGGACTTTTTAGCTAAGACTGCTAGGACATTTCGGAGAGAGTTACTTTTTATTGGTTGTTCTATTCCGGTCTGGTTACCCAGACCACCTCAAGCTTGAGTAATATAATGGCCGTTCGACGTCAAAAAAAAAAAATATATATATATTAAAATATGGGAAAAGGCAGAGGCAAAAACAAGAAAGAAACATGCGGTCTTGGCAGCTTCTTCGCCTTTGGTTAGAGCATATCTAAAAACAATCTATTTTAAAATTTGCAAAACTCCATATTTGAAATTTAAAAGTATTATTTTTGTTTAAAAACAAAACTTCAAATTTAACTTCAAAATTATTTGTAATTTAAACTAAGGTTTTTATATTTATCATAATTAATATAAATCAATATAACTTTTATAAATCACTAGCACATATATAAAAATATTACAGTAATATTAATAAAATCTGACATTAAAATTAAATTATAAATAGTAAAATATAATTAGTTATTAATGTACAAACAAAATTTCACATTATTCCATAAAATTATTTTCGTAATGATCTACTTTCGATTACATAAAATTTGTTTGGATAATATTTTAGAGGTTCTACAGAAAATTTACTAGACTATTAGTGGTATTGTAATATTTAAATTTGTGTAATAATTATGTCTTCGTGTATCTTTTCAAAATACTTTTTTATTAAGTTTATTTTATAATATTTTTGTTATCTAATTCTAGTTTTACAATATTATAATTTAAAAAAAAAATATTTAATTTTACGTATAAAATTTGAATTTAGAAAAATAAATTTGAAATATTTATGATATACAAATGTTTTAAAGATTAAAAGGATAACTGAAAAAATACTTAAGAATCATAAATGTGATGCGTAATTAATTATAAGGACCAAAATTTAAATAAAAGATGAAACTTCAAGCTTAGAGTTTTGAGTAGTGAATATAAAGTTTCACCTTTTAAAACTCTAAGTTTGAAGTTTTGAAATTTATTTTGAAAAGCAAAAAAAAATATATTTGAAATTGTAAAATTTCTTTAGGAAATGCTCTTACAAGAATATCGTCAGATTTGTGATAGCCTAACACTCTGCTACTGCTTGACCCATCTCTTTTTATTTCCTGTTTTTCTATTCTTTTAGTTAATTATGTTGTGCTTAAATAAATATTTCAGTTAAACCTTTTAGTTTTAAGGAATACTCTTTCCATTTCATAATACAAAAATCAAAATATTTTTGAAGATTTTTATTGTTTCAAAATATAACATATTTTAATATATCTACGCAAATTTAATTTTTAAAATAACTAATTAAATTTTACAATACTTTTAATGATTGGTTTAATTATTTTAGGGCAATTCTCTCAAATAGTCATTTTTAAATTTTTATCACAAAATAACCTTCAATAAGGAAAATGACCAAAATAGCCTCTTTATTTTGAAAATTTTAATTTTAACTTTTTTATTTTTTTAAATTTGAAACCCTATCCTCAAAACCCCACCTTTTAACTTTAAACCCTAAGTCTAGATTAGTTAACCATAGGGTATAAATGTATTTTTACTTTTTAATAAAACTTCTTTTGGTCATTTTTCTCATCGAAGGCTATTATGTGACAAAAACTTAAAAAAACTATCCATCGAAGGTTTTTTTTTCTGCAAAAGCAAAAAGCAAAACCAAAAACTAAACCAAAAACTAAAACAATCATCACCTTATTTGTTCTAAAACCAACTATGTTATTTAGAGATAATCACATTTTCTCTAATAAGGATTTCCACTAGTATTAAATACAGTATCATTTTAATGCAGAATTTTTCTTACAAAACATGTGTTATATTTCACTGAGTTTTATTGATTTATGTTTTTGTTCTTAATTAAATCAATAAAGAAATAATTAAATTTTAAGAATCAAATACAAATAGAATTAAATATTTAAATATTTTGATTATGTGAAACATTTTCATCAGACATATAAATAAAACGTAGAGAGTATCATATTTAGAACCTACAAAATGGTGGAAAGCATATATTTTTGTTTTGCTTTTTAAATAAATTCTTATAAACTTATAAATTAAATATTTATTTACAAGGAAAGAAATAAGATATTATTTTAAAATTTTTGCATGAAAAATTAAAATACCTTTTTTGTCATAAAAATAAAATACCTTATACAATTTTTGTTAAAACAAATATATATTTTTTATTTTTCTTCCTATATATCTTTATATATAAAGTTGGGTTTGCATCTCTCCTAGGCTGTACACGTAGGCGGACACATCATTAATTCCAATTTTGAGAAGTCGACACGTATCCCACTATTTTAAAATGCAATGTTTCATTAAGTCTAGGTGGGCTTCGGTTTATATGGACTTTATTCTTGGACGGCCTAGTCTCCAGCATCTCTAACGCGCTTCGATCCATTTTTAGGGTTCTTCCCACGTGGCCATCGTCGCATCCACCATCCAGCTCTGCTTTTCTCAAATCCCACCACCGTCGAGCTTTTCTTCTTCTTCCACACCTTTTAATCTTGAATTCTGAAACTGGAAAAAAAGAAACAAATATGGGTATAAACAAACGAACAAAAATCTCCGAAACTGAAAAAAATGATTTGAAAATACAGAGAAGAAAATTACAGAGAGGTAATGAACTGGAGTGGTGACAACGAGTATGGCACACGACAAATGTAGAGAAGAAAAAGAAAAAAAAAAGAGAAAAGTGTGATGAGAAGATAGAGATCTGAATCTGCAAAAAGTTTGAAGAAAACAAGTTTCTGAATCATTTCTAAGTGCACAGAAAAAGACAAAAGAGAGAGGTTGAGATTGATTCTCCACCGTTAGATTAAAATTTAATCGATGACTATTATTAAATCTAACACAATCATTGCCATTTGTTATCAACCATTTGAATATAAAGTTTAAGGTTAAAATTTTATAATTTATACATTTAAATTATAAAAGTATTTTCAAGGAGAATAAAGTTTATAGTTTAAAGATTAAGAGTTTGTTTTAAATTAAGGGTATAAAGTTTTAAATTTGCGCTAAGATAGTGTATACTAGATATAACTTAGGATAATTAATTGAAAGGTTTAGAGATTTTGTACTTTTTATTATGCAAATATAATACATGCATTAATATTTATGTGAAGATTCTAATTTTCCAAAGTTATTTCCAGATTCTTGAGCGTACTATATATTTTGAGATTTCAATTATTACAAGCGAAACATTTTTTTAATATTTTTTCCAATGTCCCAATTTGTATAGTCAACTCATTTTTGCTTAGATGTTGTTTTTTTTTTTTTTTTAATTCATTTTTTTTGTTTATATAGTCCATATAGTGTTCTTAATGCTTTTATTTAAGATATATAATCTAATTGCCACACATAAGGAACAAAATGGTCTAATGCTAAACGTTTCATCCCTAGCTTCGCCAACCACCTCTAAAGCGGCGCATTCGGCTAGTTAGATCAGTCAACATCCGACTATCAATCCCTGTTCTCGATCGGTAATGGTAAGCATTCGAGGGTGGCGTTCACCTCGTTTCCGAGGTTGCCGGTTCATCTTATGCCATCACCGACTTAGCTAGTTCATGACGATCTCTTCACACTTGCAATTTCAACTACCAATTAAGCGCAAAGACGGATGAACATAACCCGAGAGCTTCATACCTGAAACCACCGGATCTGACGCCATGGCAAGTTCACCCATCTTGAAAAAAGGCCGGCTGAGCTGTGACTACTCTGTCTTGTGGAAGGGGTAAGGACATCCTACCGAAGCCTGAAAAGCCAAACTCGGTACTGGGAAAGACGCCAAACCAGCACGCCGCCACGGACAATGAGTTGGGTTCCGGAGACTCTCGGACCACAACAAACGCCCACGCACTCCATCTCTTAGAACAAGAGGAAGGTTCTTAAAGCTTTAACATGTAGCCAAACGGTGGCTGTCGAGGCTACCAACCATCGAGAACAAAACCCAAAGACTTCTCCACCAAAATGTGCACTTCTGGAGGATGAAGAGACCACATAACAGAGCCGTGATGAGACTAGGCAAGAACGAAGCAGAGATCCCGAGAAGCGTAGACAACTCCACGCGCCACCTCACCAGGGACTCCACACGCGCTGCCGGAGAGTTTCAAATGGCACCGCCAGAAGAAGGTAACCCACACACGCCTTGAGGAGAGAACACCATCGAAGTCCAGACTGGATGGAGTAGAAGGCTCCTCCTACACCGAGATACCAAGGCGGAGGATCAAGAGCCGACACCACCACCCCACACCAACACAGATCCGAGAAGATCCAGGCCAGGAGAGCCTAGTCGTAGCACCACGCGCCACAAACTCCAGCGAAACCTAGATCGAAAAAGGGAAAACGTCGACCCAAATCTAGCCACCGTAAAAGCCGACCTCGCCACATCCTAACCACCTTAGCCTCGTCGCCACTCAGGAAAAGCACATCCACCGAACAGAATCGTCACCAGCATCACGTGACTGAAGCTCTGATGAAGGAATAGCTCTCGAGAGCCTTGACATGTCGAAAAAGGGGTTGAGGAGGTTGAGAGGCAAAGAGAAAAAAATCAGCGATTAGGGAGGAGGGCCTGTGCCGCTACCGGAAAAGAACGAGACTTACGGCGGAGGTTTCTGCAGAGAGATTTAAGAGAGAGAGCCAAAGAAAAACTTATGATACTCTAGAGAGAGAGAACCAATCTTCTTATATAAAAGCATTGGAATCAGTATCTAAATCAATTGGTAAAATATGCCACCTCGGTAAGCAAAACTCTCTAACGCTCAATTTTTTCCTTTATAACTTTCGAGATCTTCCATCAAAATCACTTAAAATGGTGCAAATGTTGAAGGCACAAAATTGTAAACAAAATGAATCGGTGAATATACACACTTTCTACAATTTAATTTAAAAAAATAGGCTAAAAAGTTTATATGAACCCCACTCAACAAGTTCTTATATTTAATCATACCAATCCGTTTACGTTTTCAAATAGTACTTATATTATTCGTCCACACAAAAAATATACATTGCATTTCTCAATAAATAATATTTCCTCACATACATTATAGAATTCCTAATGGTAACTAAATATGTGACTCTCAAAAGTGTTTCTAGTGTTCTAATAATAACTTCTTCATTTTAAAAAAATCTCAACATCATCAAACGACTAAATACAAAATCACCACACCATTGGAAAACTACTACAAATAGAATTATCTTATATCATAATTATAAGTACTATTTTTGGGTCAAAACACTAAGTGTTAACTTAAAATTAGTTTTTAAATAAAAAAGATAAACACTATTCAATATAAAAAAATGTTTTTATTATAATTTATCGCCCGTAGAGCGGGCCGACCCTAGTCTCTTATATATTATGAGAAACACTACAACCTTTGAGTTATGACATGTGTCATTACTATACTTTTAACTAATTATAGAATTAATTATTAATGTATAAAATATATTCTTCATTCTTTCTTTAAATAAAAACTAAGAAATTACAATTACCACGTGATTACTATAATTATTCTTATAGTTTGTAATTATATTAATTAATAATTTGAGCTATGCCATGCGATTACTATAATGATTCTTATAATCTTTAGAAAAGTAAGTTAGTCTATCTAAACATATATTATACTTTTAATTTAATTATTCATAGAATTAATTATTAATGTATCAAATTTGTTCTTCATTCTTTCTTTAAATAAAAGTACAAAATTACAATTACCTAATATGATTAAAATATATATACCAATTAATGATTTTAAATAATAAAAATTTGATCACTATTTATGTATCCTCTATCATTTTCTTAAAATTTTATATTATTAAAATAAATTAAATAATAACATTAACCATATAATAAAATTTTAGATTTTTCTGTATATAATATGTCTTCATTTTAAAAAAGCGGCTATAGAAGATACAAATGTTGATAAAAAATATGAGTAGGAAGTTTTATTTAATAGATATTAATATAATATATATATATATATATCTAATATCATTTAAAGTATACTATATACCATATAAAATTACATAAATATTGAAATTTCAAATTTTGTATTGCCAAATATTGAAAATATAATATTTTAATTTCAAAATTTGCATTGAATTTTTTAAGAAGATTATAAATTACTAAAACTATTAAAACCCCTTATTGAAAATTTTGTTATCAATGATTTATTTTTTATAATAAAAATATACATATGATCATAAAATCATATGAATATAATGCTTCCTTTACTCAGAGTCTATATGAGTTTGTTTATGTTGCTGATAAAAAAAGCTTCATTTACTAAATAAAAAAGCTTCTTTTACTAAATAGTCATATTAAAAGTATATTATATATCTATGTTAATATCATTTAATTTAATTCATATATCATATAAAATAGATAAAAATGATTGTTTGAATTCATTACCATAAACTTATTGTAAATAAATAACATTGATTGTTATGCTTTATACGCTCACACCAATTTAATTATATATGTAATAATTATTGACTTTTCGATTATTCAATACATATTTAATATTTTACTATTTTATAATATGCAAACTAATGTAAATAAATAATATTATGTAAAATATATATGTATATACAATATTCATTCCGTGTAATGTACAAATTTTAACCCTATTTAAAAAAAAGAAAATTCATGTAAAAGTTTGCGTGAACTGTGAATTGGTCCATTTATACGAGAAGAGCCTATTGCTTCATCCCTGTTTGTATTTCCCCTACCCCTCCATCTCTGATGTATATTTTGATCCAAAAGCCAAACTTCTTGAAACGGACAAAGCAAGAGCCTGAGGCCACAATTCCCTAACATGTCTATTAGTGTTGTAAACTCAAGGATTAGAATCTGTAAGTTCTTATCATTAATCATAACATATGGTGTCTTTATATATGTGAATTACAAAAAAATAAAAGGAAAGACATAAATATGGAAAGTGTACAAATACAAGGAAAAAGAAACTAGGGTTCCTCCTTCTCTCTCTCCTGCGGCCGCCTCTCTCTCTCTAGGTATTGGGCTGGGCATGGACCGGACCGGTTATGGACATCCACAATATGATTTATAACACTCCCTCTTGGATACCATAACCATGCAGGGATTGTAATACGCTTTAGATGTTGCCTCATTAAAACCTTACCACGAAAACCCAGTGAGACAAAACCATGGTAAAGGAAAAAGAGTACAACACGTATACTCCCCCTGTTCTGAACATCACCGAAGATCTTTCAGTCTACGCATCTCAATCTGATGCGTGAGCTTCCTGAACGTGCAGGTAGGAAGTGATTTGGTGAACAGGTCGGCTTCTTGCACTCGCCCATCCCACAATTTGATCGGACATGTTGGGTCATCGACCTCAACCAGACACACTCGCGGCTGGCCTTATGTATGGCCAATATTTCCGAATGGTTCGAAGATGTGGCCGCGATCGTCTGCTTCATGGAACGCCATGATATGGCCGTACCTCCATGGGTAAAGACATAGCCTGTATGTGATCGAGCATTGTGTGGATCTCATAAATAACCTGCATCAGCAAAGCCAACTAAACCATCTTTGTTATGGTTAGTATAAAATAGACCCAAATCTTTCGTTCCTTGCAGGTAACGAAAAACATGTTTAATCTCGTTCCAGTGCCTTGGGTCGATCATGAGCTACATCTAGCTAATAGATTACGGCAAATTATTTATCTAGCCTTGTATGGCTCGCCATTCCGTCAAAACTTTATGGCACTTAGACATGGCATTTCAGGACCAAGGATCTCCTCATTTTCTTCAGTAGGGCCGAAATTATCTTCTTTTTTTTAAACTGAGGGACCTTATAAATATGGGACTTGTCAATTCGTAAGCTTAGTCCATATCAAACTTCTTGAGCACGTTATGTATGTCATTTGATGCATAAGGATTTTCCTTTCAAGGTGCTCAATGTATAATCCAATATATAATCTTGTTTTCCCAAAACCTTTCATGTTGAATTCAAATTCTTTCTTGATGTGTTCTATCTTTGGGAAATTTCTCCAGAGGTTCCTAGGATATTCAATATTGTTCTCGAGAACTTGATGTTCGGTAGTTCGATACCCTCTGGAACTTTTACATAAATTTTGTTATCCAGTGGACCGTATAGATATGTATTTTATTTGCCAGAC
>NC_027753.1:33327490-33330065 GCF_000695525.1 Brassica oleracea var. oleracea
AGTGAATACTCTTATTATCAATTCCCTTATTCAAAGGGGCAGCATATATTAAACCATTCAATAGAATATCGCATACTTAACCGGAATGGCATGACCGGTTTGCCAATAATTAATCTCCATATAATCTTTATGTTGTGCAATTTCGTTTTCAGATTTGATTTAAGCCGAGTTCTATTTGGGCTATTGTTGTCGTGGATGCTTAACTTATTTAGGGATTTTGGGATTCTCTGATTCTCCCCCTCGAGATAATAACACTGAATGTTAATTTATCTCGTATTGAATCCCAAACTTAGGTAATTTATTATCAAATTTTGTTCTCTTAGACAATAATTTTCAAAACATCATGCATTAAATAAATCAAGGTGTGCAACAAATAGCCAGAAATAAACTAAGTCTGAATAGATTAATAGGGTTTTAAATTCGGCCAAGATTTTAAGTTTGGCTAATGATATAGATTCGGCCAAGATAGATTATTTAAAAGACTTTGGCCAAGGGGATTCGGCCAAGATGATTTTATTAGTTTAACTAGATTTCATATTTGGCCAATAGAAATTTCAATTTGGCCAAGGGATTTCCTATTTGGCCAAGGTTTCACCTTTATGGCCAAGAAAAAACAGTTAATGTTTGTCTTTGGCCAAGCTTTTGCCTTCGGTCAAGGTCATTTAAGGTTGGCCAAGAGAATTCAGACTTTGCATTTGATCAAGATTTAAGCTACGCCAAGCTTTACATTTGGCCAACCTTTACATTGTTCATTAGGCCAAACATAAGTTTCGGCCAGGCCAAATCCGAATGGTTCTAGGATTCTTATAGATTTCGGCCAAGGAGTAATTTTATGATCAGATTTTAAGTTTTAAAGAAGTTCAAAAGTATGACAACATAGAAATGAAAAACACCAAAGCAAAGAACACAAAATTTAGATAACAAATGTCGAAATCATTCTTCAGTCTTTTAGACAATCTGAAGTTTCATAATTCATAAAATCGTCTTTATCATGATTGAAATCACTTTCATCATCTTGATAAGTCATATGGGCTTCAGAATTCTTCCCTTTCAAACTCTCTTGATAGAGATCAACTAGATGCTTGGGAGTCCTACAAGTCTTAGCCCATTGATTGCCCATACCACATCTATGGCACATTGATTTGCTTGAAGTGGTCGAGTGTTGAGGTTTAAATGAGGAGCCACGGCCGCGACCATGACCTCGTCCAAAGGAGCCACAGTCACACCCATGGTCTCGACCATGTTGATTCCCTCGCCCGCGGCCAAAGGAGCTTCGACCACGGCCACGTCTGTTCCTATTTCCTCAACCACAGCCATGATGGCCGTTTCCTTGGACGTGATGGGATTCTTTATTTTCCTCTGTGGCGTGTGCTTCAGGTGGTGGGGCTGAGCCAGGAGGTCTCATTTCACTATTTCTCATCAATAATTTATTGTTCTGCTCAGCGAGTAAGAGACAAGAAATAAGATTACCATAGGTCGTGAAACCTTTCTCACGGTAATGTTGTTGTAACAGCACATTGCTTGTGTGGAAATTGGAAAAGGTTTTCTCAAGCATATCCTGATCCGTAATACTTTCACCACACAGTTTCAATTTTGAAACAATCTTAAACAGTGCCGAGTTATACTCGTCCACGGACTTAAAGTCCTCGATTCTGATATTCCTCCAATCAAACCGAGCCTTTGGTAAGATCATCGTTCTCTGGTGATCATATCTCGATTTCAATTCATTCTAAATATCTAAAGAATTCTCAATGGTCAGATACTGATCTTTGAGACTCTCAGTTAGATGATGGCGAATGATCAAGATGGCTCTGTATCGATCTTTCTCACTGGAATTATTGTCCTTGGTGATACACTCACCGAGTCCCTTGGATTTCAGGATGATCTTAGCATCAAGCGACCATTGAAGGTAATTATCTCCATAGAGATTTAGAGCAGCAAAATCCAAGTTGTTGATTTTCGACATCTGAAGTCATAGATTGATAATTTTAGATCTTTAGGATTAATTTCAATGTTCAAACAAAGCAATAAGCCTTACGGCCAAGAAACAAGCCTCACGGCGAAAACAGGAAACAAGCCGCACGGCCAAGGATTCAAACAGTTATGTTTTAATGCATTCAGTTCATTGTGTAATTGCAATCCTAGCATAGATGGTTTCTATCAGTTCATATGATGCAATCAATATGGCAATGCACAAACATCAATCACACGGCCAAGTCAAATATCAATCATACGGCTATTTGATTTCAATTCAATACCACCCTAGCATAAAATTCTTAGTGTAATTGCAATCAATCAATGTGATTAGATATGATATGATCAAGTGATTTTAATTAAAACTATCAAGGCTATCAAAATAGGGTTTCAATCAATTCAATATCAAATTCGAGATTAAACAATCTTATCAACAGTTCTAGGTGATCAAAACAATCAATTCAGATTCAAATTCAAACAATCAAAATGATTTTCAAATTAGGGTTTAGGGTTTCGATTTTGATCTTAGATCAAAGGAGTTTGATTTGAGATTCAAAACCATTAAGGATTTCGATTTTAATTGATCAATAGATCAATCTCG
>NC_027753.1:33330101-33344585 GCF_000695525.1 Brassica oleracea var. oleracea
ACTCATTAGGGTTTTGATCTATTACCCTATGGTTTTGATTTATAAAGATCAGGATTTTAGGGTTTCATTTTTTATCAAACAATCCAAATTCGATTATAGGTTCTTAGGTTTCGAATTACCTTTAACCTTAGATGATTGTTGAACTGGACCACCAAAGAGATGAACCGCGAGCTGATCGGGAATGGAACGCGAGCTGTCCAACGTGCTAATCGAGTCGCGAGCTGATGTTGTCGCGAACGGAAGCACGAACGGATTGAGGCTGATCGGAGACGCGAGCTGGAATGGATCGAGTCGCTTCTATCAGGTCGCGAACGTCTGATCGGGAACGCCTTGATCGTCTGTCGCAAACGAGCTATGAACTCCTTTTGATCTGAATGGAAAAGAGAGTTTGATCACACGGGCAGCAACTCCTCTCGGCTTGAACTCCTTGTTGATATTAGATTTTAATTCCCACGGCTCATGAAACAACACGAGGAGCATTAGATAACATGAACGCCATAAGCTAACAAGATAACATGAATCAACTAAGGTATGATAAACTTATCTTGCACAGGATTTGAGTTCAGTTAGTTGTTGGAATCGGATTTGGTTTCCAAAGCAAATCGACGCGCACTGTATCTGTGCGTGAGGGCGCGTCGGTGGTCAGATCGACAAGCGGTTTGCACTGACTGATTCGTCTCGGCGAGGGCTTCGATTTGATATCTTGATCGTTTTCTGGGTCCTCACGGTTTGAGAGAACGGCCTCTTTGAAGTTCCGAGGCAGATTCTTTTTCGTTTAGGGTTTGATGATTTTCGGCTGAGTTGAAAAATATTTCGTGGGGCTTAGGGCTAGAGGCTATCGTGCTGATAACGTGTTGTAAACTCAAGGATTAGAATCTATAAGTTCTTATCATTAATCATAACATATGATGCCCTTATATATGAGAATTACAAAAAGATAAAAGGAAAGACATAACTATGGAAAGTGTACAAATACAAGGAAAAAAAATAGGGTTTCCTCTTCTCTCTAAGTCTAAGCCGTCTCTCTCTCCTGCGGCCGCCTCTCTCTCTAAGTATTGGACCGGTCATGGACCGGGCCGGTTATGGACTTCCACAATATGATTTATAACAATTAGACTATTATGTTGAACATTATTGTAGTCAATATATTCATAGTTCTCTACTTTCAGATCGAGTTCGAGTCTCAATTTATTTATAATGGGCTCTAGTTTGTATGGGCCGTTCAGATATGATTCTAAATCATTTCAGTTACATTGTGAATTTAAGTAATGGCCGTTTTGGTACCGTTATGGGCCATGAAAAGCGAGTTGATGTTTACAGATCGATTCAGGTTAATATACAATGGTTTGGAAAACGAAGTTTATATTGTTCTAAACATAAATTTGTAGTTTAGAACATGTTTTTTCTTTTGATTACCCAGAGTATCCCAATTTGAAAGTCCGACTAATCTTCTAAAGGCTCACTGACCCACTAGCTATAATCAAATTCGGCTGCTTTACGTGGAAATTAGATAGTCATGTTGTCTGACTATACAAATGGTTAAATCTAAATGGTAAGTTTCGAGTTTAGCACTTTTCTGAATCCGTCGTAACTGGACCACTTCTGCGTGATTTAGTTCAGTGGCGGATGCAAAGCCAAGGGTATGGATCCCGTGCCCCATCTCTTTTTTCTCTCTATAGTAATCTGTATAAGACATAAGAGTGCCCCAATCAGAACAATAGATATGGTGTATAATTTTCATGTGCCTCCATCTGCATATTATCCTGGATCCGTCCCTGATTTAGTTTAGAACATGTTTAGGACTCAGACATGAGCTGGTGGATAATTGTCAGTGAACGGAAGCATGAACAACGTTAGCTAGTGGATATTTCAGATTCGTATCAACTCAGCCAATATATGCATTGGATTTGCCGTAGGAGTTAGAAAAATATGAAAGAAAATTAATGATCATCACATGATATCAAGCGGAAATTTAAAGGTAACAATACCGTTCTATACAAGTTCTGATACATATTGAGGTGAAAGGTGTTCAAAAAAAGTTGTTGAGGTGAAATTCTTTTATACGGACGCGGTGCACGAAAATGATATTTATTTGCTTAAAGGTTAGATATGACAAACTTGTAGGTGGAACGGCGGATAAAAAAATTAAGTCGGCAACCGTGATCCATTTTAGGTTTCTGAATCTGTCAAAATTATACTAGTTGTATTAAAAAGTAGTTCAATTTCTTTTTAACTTCTGTTTGTTAATTATATATGTATTCTAAAATTCATCATTGTTTGACTTAATATTTCTAATGCATGTTCATTGCAATGTTGAATATGACGACATGCCGCAGATATGATTATATTTCAAATATGGATGATAACCGTGAATTCGATCATATAGGTAATACAAATTTTAAGTGCGTAACCATACAACTGCAGTTCAGCGTTATTCGGAATATGTATGATTTTTAAAAAAGGTTTAGTTTAGTATTTAAATTGGTGACAAAATATTTTTAAGTATAGAAATATTAGTATTAAATTTTGTTTAATGTTATAAAATATTTTGGATGGCTAAAATTCAATGATTTTATACCCGATTCAGACTACTTTTTGGTTCACTGGATTATCGATTCAACCGTTGACGAACCGTAGAACAATATAAGAAAATGTATTAAGATATCTAAATTTTATTTTCATTTCACATGAAAATATCAAAAATTAATTTGAATTACTGATTAAAAAAATTTATGAGTAAGGATATAAAAATATAAAAATTTAATATTAATAAGTATCTGAATTTATTATGCAAATAATAAAATTACATTTTAAATCCAAATAAAATAAAATAATTATATCAAAATTGTGATAGTGAATCTTCATCAAAATCTAAAAAACCAAAAATAAAATAATTTAGTCGATATTACATACGATTAAAAGAAAAATCAGAAAGTTCAGTTAGAATTGTAAAAAGTATAATCAGGATTTTATGAATTTTTTCTTCATCATATTTGGGATTTTTTTCCCTCTTAAGAAAAATCTATGACTTAATTAAGAAAATTATTAAAAAAAAAATTAAAAGTTACTAACCGGTAGTCGGGTTTTGATTGTTAGCAAAATTTTACGGGTTTATCAAGTTTTTAAATAACATATTCTTTTTAAAACCAAATCGGATTGGATCAACGTGATTCACCACACTCACATGCTTATCATATGATTAAACTTAGCTTTGGCCAAGGCTTTATAAGACCCTTTGTAATCATGAACGATTGCTGCAAATAGCGGATGCAAGGCCACATAAATAGGAAACATAAAAAGGTTGTGTACCAAAATAGGTTAAGTACGCTTAATGTGATACAGAATGTAGTCGGAAAATTTTGGAAACTCAAAATACAATGAGATGATGGAAAATTTACTATTCACTGCCCATTGATTAAACATCTATCTAGTTTTCTTGCACCGGATCCGAAGAACAATGATTTGCCCAAATAAATCGAGGCCTTCAAAATAAATGGATAGAAATGCATACTTTTTTGTTTGATTTTCGTAATCTTAAACTAAATTTTGATTTGCGCGACCACCATGAAATATATATCAAATTTATTTATAATTAATTGTGTTACTAATTATTTATCTGACTTTCTTATTTTGACTAATATGAAATAAACATTTATATTATGTCCTTTTAATTATTATATATTTATGTGTATACATTTTATTAGTATTGTAATATATGGTGATATATGGTAAGAAATTTATTATGCTTTTGTGATTTATTTGTATAATCTTTATTTTCTTATTTAAAATTAAATGAATTAATGTTTATTTTTCACTTGGTTAATACTAAGCAAGGACGGTCCAGTGATTTTGAGGAAGTTTCGGCTCCAATATGGATCCGGGTCCTTGCGGCATTCTAGTGTAAATAAGTTGTAAACTAATAGATATTTATATTTTGTACAAAATGTTGAGTCCAAAAAGATACTCATGTTCTAATAAAAAGACCTTTACTTTTTTTTTTGTAAATATCAAAATAAAATTCATTTTTAGATTTATATTAAAAATATTTTTTGTTAATGATACAAAGTATGTACAAAGTTTATTGCATGAAACAATGACTTTTCTGTAATTTAAAAACCAGCGAATTAATTGTAAATTGTCAGCTTCATGCCTCCACTTGTGGAATTTCTAAATTTTGTTCGAAAACGTTTAATTTAAATAACCTATAGCTGAAAGAAACTTCAAAACAGTCCAACCCAATACTTTACTGAGCATGCCTAATATAAGAAAAAGAGATTAGTTGAACTAACCTTTTACAAAACGAGAACATGGCATGGTGATAATGACGTAGAGAAGGTCCACTTGCTACTTGTCCCTTTTGTCCACAACTCAACTTGGCCCTTTGGCACCTTTCCTAATTCTAAATACAAATCTTTTGTCTTTTTGTTTACCATTATCAGTCTCCTTTAAGAAATTTATTTTATTTCTTAATCCATTTCGGGTAGTTAAGTTACATTCCACTAGAAAGCCACAACTTCCTTTTCCAAATGATTACGAAACACACACAAATTTCTCATATTTTCGTTTTTCTATTGATAGTAAAAACAACTAACTTATAGGGGATTTTTAACATTAATTATAGGGAATTTTTTTTTTGTAAGCTAATTATAGGGAAATTATACTCAATAACGACAACACTTAACTAAATTATGAACATGACCACAAAAATTAGCTAGAATAATCTAAATTAACCGCCATTTTCCCTTGATAGCAACACACCCACGACATCTTGGCCGTGTTTCCTTTTCTAATTACTATTATTATTAAATAATATTAATATATCGTTTTTTCTCCCATGGTTAAATTTTAAATTCTTAAAAATGCTATTCAACTCATAATTTTATTAAAAAATACAGTGTTATCTTTACATGACATGTTTTCAAATTTTAAACAGATATATGAAGAATGATATATATATTCATAAAAATGAATATATAATGTTATGAAGAAAATAAAAAAAAAATATATATATATATTGTGCATATATTAATCTGTTAAATGAAACATGTCATTTTATTTAAAATGAAAACACATTTTTATCAATTGTTGGATTTGAAACCAGATTTATATCATATCAATCAAAGACATTTAAATAGAATTTGTATTCATATATTAAGATGTTAAATAGAATATACGTCATTTTTTATAAAATGAAAACATATTTTATTCAATTGTTGGTTTGAGAACCGAAAATTTATAGTATTGTAGGTTATTATTTAAACGCTCATCTTACAAACTAGTTAATATATTAGTTTTTACTTTATTTTTGACAACATATAAGTTATATTTATATTATTAATTTAAGGGTTAATAAATTCTTTGAAATTGATAATTATTACTTTGTATTTATCTGTATTTTCAATATTTGACGTGTATATGAATTTACAGCAAATAACTCTAAATTATATAGATGTATAATATATATATTTCCAACGTTATAAATTTTTGAATTCATATTTGTGTGTGGATAGTGCTTAATTTTTCATTAGTATGCTCTACATTATATAATCAATATTTGTTACAAAAACATTTAGAAAAGCATTTACTAAATGCTAATGTTTTCCAAGTGCTTTGTGATCAATGCTCTAATATGAAGCTTTTAGAATATGATTTACAGTTATAATTGATAAAATTAAAAAAAAAATATAATTAATTCATTTATTTACTTAATAATATCATAAAATTAATTTTATATCCAACAAATAAAATTTTCATTTCTAAAATAAATTTACAATATTTTTTAAATAGTATTTTGCATTAAAAATATAATTTAGTTATATAAATTAAATTATATTTTAAATATTATTTTAAATAGATATTTTAATTGTAAAATTCATTTTTAAAATAATATTTTTGATATAAACATAATTTTTTAAATTACTAAATAAAATAAATTAGTTATATATCTTTTTAATTTATATATTAATATATTTATATATATTAAAAATATGGACAATTCTTTCAAATAGCTTATTTTAAGTTTTTGTCACAAAAATAGTCCCAAAGAAAGAAAATGATCAAAATAGCCCATTTTATTTTAAATTTTTTAATATTTATTTTTATTTTCTATAATTTGAAACTCTATCCCCAAAACCCAACCCTCTCTAAACCATAAGTCTAGATTAGGTAACCCTAGGGTAAAAATATATTTTTACCTTTTAATAAAACTTATTTTGGTTATTTTCTTTGTTGGAAACTATTTTTGTGACAAAAACTTAAAAATGACTATCTTAGGACATTTTTCTAAAAATATTCATTAGAAATGAATATATTATATACTAATTTTTATAATAAATTTAAATTGCATGTTCATACTGCTCTACCAATTATTCAATTAAACAGTTTAGCAAAAACATATAATTTCTGCACCATATTGCTTATGTAGCATGCTGCTATTGTTTTATTACTCGCTCAGTCAATCAAAAGGCCTTAGTGTTTTTATACTGAAAGATAAAATACACAGATTATGGTAAACTTGGAAAAGGCTATACTTGAATTTAATTAGTTTTCGAACTCTCAGCTCTGTTCTCTCGTTCATATCCGACACAGAGGAGAGAGAAAGCTATGGGTTTGGTTCGCCGGATTTTCTCCGGTAAAGTTGTTTCTCGGTCATCGGGCTCTGTCTCTGGGAAGAAGAAGCTTCTCCAATTCTTCTTCGCCGGCTTTTGTTTTTCCGAGATATGGTTGTTTTTCGCTTTCTCCAGCTTACTTCGATTATGTCCGATCAAGACCTTCTGTACTTCTTTGGCTCAATTGACTCTTGAATCTCGCAGTTGTGATTCGATTGATGTCGATTTGATACCCTTGGTCCCAAGTGGTGAAGAAGGATGTGTTGGTTGCGGTTCTTCGATTAGCGGTGGTTTCGATGGCTCTATAGGAGATCTCGAGTTAGTCTCGATGTACCTCTCCGTTGAAGAGTCCAGGCGAAACAGATGGGTGAGATGGTCTCAGTTTCCGGCGTGCTCCGTCAAAACTATAGGTGGTTTCGTCTTTGCCGGCGATGTCTTCTCGGTGCCGGTCGCGGTGGTGTGACCAGGTGACGCGTGTTCTCGAAAGGGGTGGGTTTCAACACGTGGACTTCCAAACGCGTTTTCTGGACGCGTGGAGGGTTTGGCGCCGTTTCGTTAACGGGTTGGGCTTCGCCCATTGTTTTTCCTTTTTTAGGTTAGCCCTTTTCGTTTGGGCTTTTATTTTGTTGTTGGGTCCGTTTGGGCTTAGTCCCTTAATAAATTATTAGATGGAAAAAAAAAAAAAAAAAACTTGGAAAAGGCTGTCGACCAAAATAAAGAAAATGAAATCAATGTTGTTCAGTGCCGGTTTTACAGATCCCGATCACGTGACGTAGAAATATATTCTAGAAGTGAGGGAGAATCATACTTGGACAAGTCTTGATATGATACAGATACAGAAGTCTTGATTTTGTGTTTTAAAAAAAAAAACTGTTTGCCGACTAGAATTTAGCTTAACAAGCAATTAAATATGCAACTACGAGAAGAGATGGAGTGAGAAGTAGGCAACATTGTGATGACGTGGCTGTATTTCAACCGAACAGAAAACGCCGTCGACATTGATTGCATTCGAAAACAATCATATCGCATTGTTTGTTTCTCAGAACTAGTGCAGTGATCTAGGCACTATGTAAGGATTTCACGTTATAAAATCTAGAAATTACATGAAAAGAATCTAAATCCAAAAAGTTAACATAAACCTTCAATTTTATTTGATCGGCCAACCAGATTTCACAGATTAATTTAATTTTTATTAGCCTTTTGACTTCGTTAGTTACTGCTGCCAGCCGATCTTTTCAGTCCTATTTTTTCTCATTTGTTTCATTAGCTCTCTAATAATTAAATTGTAAGGTTTCGACTAAATTAACTTCGTGAAAAATAACATCAATAAAGATTATCGGCATGTTTTGAACAATCTAAGCGAATGTTTCTTATTTTTCAAAGAAGGAAAACCAATTCCTTTAATATAAGCTCATTCAACATTACTCTTCTGTTCGCCTAATTTTTGGGTTAGGCATTATCTATTTTAAGATCATCCCCGACCGATATTTATTTTTATTTTCATATATTTTTTCTAAAATAAAAAAAATTCTATTATAGAGTTGGATTTGCTCTTTCTACAATAATTTTTTCTATTTTTTTTTTAAAATATAAAAAACTTTTATTTCCATCTCTAAATATAAAGATAAAAAGTAAGATTTTTTATATTTTTTTCTAAAATATAGAAACACTATTATAGATACACAAACATTGAAAGTATATTCACTTTTATAATCAAGATCTTTATTTGAAAGAAAATATAAAAATGTACATTGAAGATGCTCTAACAAGATAATACTTCGTTTGGAACTAATGGATTTTTCTTGATGAGGATTTTGTTGGTATTCACTCCGCTTTCTGTGACATGCTAAATAACAAGATCTCACAGTGCTTTGGTTATCTATTAACAGTATATATACCGTTATCGATGAAGACATGATGACGTTAGCCAAGTCAAGAAACAGTATATATACCGTTTATTTTTATACAAATTAAGAATCATTTATTTTTACTGTATACGTTGATAAATTTATTTCATAAAATGATAAATTATTATTTTAATTATTTTTGACACTTCAGTTTTGCGTATATTTTATTTTAATATTTATACTTTAAAAAAAATAGAATATACTACTAACCATTTCCAGTTGATGCATGTACTTTTGATAAAAAGAACTATAGCGATTGTGGTGATTCGGATTATTTTTTGTAACATTTTTACATCTTAAAAAAAATTTACATCTTTTCAAATTTATATGTATAAACCATTTGGCATCTTTTAATTAAAAAAAAAACATTTGACAGCTTTAGATATTTTAGTTTAAACTTCAATCTTTAACTCCGCATATTAAATTTGGCGGGCGGAGGAAAAATACAAAAGAGTAGGACACGTAGGGAAAAGTGAGCAGACATATGTGTGAGTGTGACGTTAGGCAACTGAGTTACATGAAAATCCAATGTCGGCAAAACAATTCAAAAAAACAACTCGTCACGTCTCTCTATATCTCCAACTCCCATATGTCTCCTTGCACTAACCACTTCTTCTGCTTCTATCTCCTTATAAATACCCTCCTGACTTCACTCTTTAACAATCATCATCACCACCAACACTTCAAAGTATGAAGAGACAGAGAGAGGAGATGAAGGAAGAGGGGACTGACTCATCATTGGCTACTGCAGCCATGGCAGTTGCGGTTGCTGCAGCGGTAGCGGAGGAGGATAAATTGTGGTGCGGCGGAGTGGTGGAGGAGATGACGTGGAGCACCGTGTGGCTGCCTTTTTGGGACGTTGAGTTTGTTGGAAGAAACTATAACTTGTTGTTCAGTGATGTTGCTTGGGACGATGATATTTGGAACCTCAAGAACCTAACTCATTCCTCATAGTCGTTTTCCTTGGAAAAAATATCCAGTTATAGTTTATTCTGTATAATTTTCGTTAATTATTGTCCATCGATGGGGTTGGTTTGAAAGTAATTATCTTTAGATTTAAGAATTAGTCCGTTTTTAAAACCCTTAATAATGGCGCACTATTAATTAAATTGTTTATTGCATCCCCTATATATTAAAGGAGAAGCATTTTTAAAACTTACCTTAAAAATTTATTGGCAAGGAATGTGACGTGATGACGTGGCTTCACGAGAAGCTTTTATTTAGTAAAATGCTTAGGTATCACGCAGAGAACGTTTCTCACCAAAACTGTGAATTTAATGCGTTCACACTAACATTCCTTTAAAAGAACTTTATAGCATCTATACTTTTCTCGACGAACACTTTTATGTGATAAACCTTAGCTTCAAGTTCGATTAGTTGATTTATCAATCCTCTCAATATAATCATAGCATCAATAAAGATTCATTATTCCTCTATACGTTTATGTTAAAAACGGTAACCCATCTGATCTATCGCCTTTAAGTCGATAGATCCGTAGAGACGACAAAGCGATGAAACTTTAGTACGATGCCAAGTGTTAATGAAAGAACCCTTTTCTCCATACCTACTTTCATGCATTTAGCAGAGCACTCACGTTCTTGAGAACCGTCTCTCATTGCTGAAAGAGAACGTTGAAAATCTATTTCTAGATAAATGTGTTGTATTCGGTTTTGTTACTGCTAGATGAGGTAATCTCTGTTTCGAGGAGACTGAATCACTGTAAATCGTCTCGGCTTAGTGTATTAGTCTTCTAGAGCAAGAAATATAAGCATGCGAGTGTCACCACCTTCACCGCCGTGAGAGCTCTGCATTAGACGACCTTGAATATGAGAAGAAACTTCTAGGAACAAACCACCAGCAAGTCTCACGTGATGGTCGCATCGGGAACAACCTTTACAATTTAGAGGGTCAAATAACCTTCAATTTATTTTACTATGCAACTATGTTTTCTGAATTTAAAAGAGCTATACCTTTTTTTTTCTTTTCACGCAGCTATTGTTTTGCTTATAATATGTTATTGATCCACCTTTTTTGATTTTATGTGTTAAACCCCTAAGTCCATAACTACTACAACGTGATAGGCGAAATATAAAAAATTAGTTTTCAAAGGTTCTTCTCAAACTTACAAACACCATATATTAAATTTTAATATTAGTGAACCCATTATAAAAAGTCTTTGGCTTCGCCTCTAATAACAATCATACCTTTAGTTCTATCTAACTAAGTATACCTTATGTTATATATAATCATAATATATAATTTCAACATTAATATAGACATCTTATCCCGCGCTTTTGCGCGGGTTACTATCTAGTATATGTTTAATTTACATGCCGTCTTTTTTTTTATTTTTTTTGGGTCAAAATTTACATGCCGTCTTTAGACTTGTTTATTGCATATATATTTACATGCTGTCCTTAGACTTTTTTCGGTTATGGGTTGATCGAGAGAAGTCATACCCAATTGAATCCAAGTTCTTAGTTATGTTTCGTTCGGGTTAATTGTATATATTCTTGAGTTTATAATTGTCAAACCGTGATAGATTATATTGTTTCCGGTTCGGTTAGAAAATATCTGCTTTCTTTCAGATTAAGCAAATAATAAGTAATAAGCAATAGCATCATAAAGAGAACATGTTCAAATGGACAGTTTTACAACAATGAAGTTAAATGGAGAAATCAAATAAGAAACAAAAAGAGAAGAATAAGTGTTGGAGGCGAGTGAATTTAGAAGCGGAGAGGCTTGTAAGCAATATGAAGCTGATGCACTGTAATTGACGTGAATTTTCGAATCGGATGATACAGGTAAAGGCGTTGGAGTATTCTGTTTGCACTCAATTTCCTTCCGCACTTGAACAGATCTGTGCATCTGAACAACGTAAGAGCATCTTTATCGCTCTAAGAAAAGAGTTGCTCATGGTCTGGGCCCACCAAAAACACAATCATCGTTTTTTCCGCATGCAAAATAAGCACTGAACTTTTTTTGTTACTTGTACTGTTCGCGAGCTCCACCAACACGTGGTGGCCCGCGATTGGTGCACTTTTTAAATTTTCTTTTTTATTCAGACCAAAAAAAAAAATTTAAGGAACCTTTCATAGTTGCTGGGATAATGATGCTCTAAGTTTCCATATTGTCCAGGGATGTCATCTGTCATCTTGTTTATGAGTGTCAGAATTTAATTGGTTTTGTTAGTACCACCTGCAAATGCTATGTTTATAGATAGCAGAACTGGTCCTAGATTTTACAAAATTAGAAGCAAAAACCAAACCACATTTTTAAACAAAAATATCGAATAAAGAAGTCTTGACCCAGGTTACAAATGTCAAGACCATGTCTTTACCCAGGTTACAAATATCGAGTAATTAAAGACTGAAACAATATTTTGAAAACTTGAGGCCGCATTTTATTAATAAATAAGAAGCTCGGAAGTTCATGATTCTTTGGCTTGACCCAGCTATGGCAGGTGGTAACAATTGTTAATCTGACAATCATCACAAAACATTGCCAATTGCTTTGTACTATGCCAAACGTTTAAAAATAAACAAGTATTAATCAATATTAGATTGATTGGTCTAAAGTTATAGATAAAAAGATTGTTCAAGTTACTTCGTTTTTTTTTGTCCAAGCCAAATTGCCAGAGGCCTACGCCTTTTCCTAAGTTATATTTTTTTGGCTTATCAATTTTTCTTTTTATTTTAACTTAGAAAATAAATTTTATTTATTTCAAATTGTATTTTAGTATGTATATATATATATATATGAATGCATAAATTTTAGTATTTTAAATTTTATATAAGACATATTAAAATAATAAATTAATCTATTTACTAACTCAATAAAAATATGAATTATATTTATATTTAAATGATATAAAGTAATTTATTAATTAGCTCAATGAGTCGACTAAAAATCTTTTAACAAACATATTTTATGGTTATCATATATGAATTAATATAATAGTTTAGTAATTTGATTAGTTGTTCTCATATTAACTAATGAGTTAAAGCATAATTTGAACATTTAAGTAACAAATATATCCATAATTAATTTTGACAAAAAGATAAATATAAATATTCAGATATTTTTATTTTTCACTTCTAAGTTGATTTGAAAATTTTATTATTTATAATTATATTATTAGTTTAAAATCTTCATTAATGGTAATAAATCTAATTTTTGGTTATATTTTTAGAATCTTATCAAAAATGTAAAACATCATAAATGATATTTGACATATCATAATAAGAACTAAGACATGTCATCATTTTTACCAAACCATGTCATTTTGTCACATAACCAATTTTAAAAAATAACTTCGCAAATAATGTCTAGAAAACGAGTGGATTATCCAATAGAAAAAAAAAAGACTCCGGAATCTGGTGCAGGTAAATAAAATTTGGACCTTGTGCATTTGCATCTCCGTCACACCTTTAATTGTGAGCATCACGTGATTGCATTAATTCAATTAATTGGTTACCTCTCAACTATATGGTTACAAGGAAATGATTATAGCATCGACATACAACTAGTGCCTAGTGGGAGTATTATTTTATAATAGGGAATCTCAAATGACCTGCATGAAATGGACTTTTCGACGGTTACTAGACAATGAGGTGATATCGGAATTAGTGTCGGGTCACAGAGAAGGCGGTGGAAGACTTTAGACCGGTCAATGGAGCGACCTTGTTGGCCTGAGCTGGAACCTGGTTCACGCCGGAAAATGTTGCTGCCGATCGAAATCGGGCTTTGGGCCCAGTAAAAGAAATTCATGCTTCTAGTCAAGAATTTATAATTATATTTTAGCTACTTATTTTCAAAAATTGTTTAGTCTAGTGGTAAAGTTTTTAATAGCAAAAAAAAGTTGTAGAAGTAAATGTCAGTTTTGTATTTCCAACCCATGTTTAATTATTTAAGTGATTTTAGAACACCTTTCTCGAAAAAATGATATGATTTTCAAATGAGAATGAAAAAACTCATGAGAACTACAGAAAAACATTTATCTTCTATAGATTGAATATTATCTTTGAAATTGTTGGGCGTGTTATGTTTTTTGTTTCTATTCTACAATTCCAATGGTTTTAAATAAATTGGAGATGGATTAGGCGTCGACGGCCACACGAATCATGATTAGAAACTTTTTTTTTTTAAAGTGAAGAGCTTTGAGAAAAGTTCTTGAATCGGGGTCGACCATTAATCGTAAAATTGCTAGACCATAGATTCTGCCACGTCGCACAAGCCCGTTATCTTATCCCATATCAACTTGCGGGACGGTAGCCCTCTTTTAGCCCTTCATTTATTTAGACTCTAATGCAGGTTGTACCTATTGAAATTTTAAACTTGTCATATAAGTATCCCTTGTATATTAATCGAGGAACATTTGAAAAGATATAACCTCAATTTTGTATTAATTAAAATAGGTCCCAATGCATAGGTGGCACTCAATTAGGTAGTCAATTACATTCAATTGAAAAATAAGTAGGTCCAGATTCGATTTTTATATGTTGTTAGATACATAAGTTGGTCAAACTATATGATATAATGATATGATATGTTATTTTCTTTCTTTAAATCAAACCTACGGAATTACCATAAATGACTAATATATATATGACAATTAATGATTTTAATAATAAAGATTTGATAACAATTTATATCTCCTCCATCATTTTTTGTTTAATTTTATATTATTAAAATAAATTAAACAATCAAATTAGCTATAAAAGTAAAATTTAGATTTTTTCGTATATGTTATATTTTGAATTTTTAAAAACGACAATAAATGACTAAAACTATTAAAATTATTATGTTAAAAATTAATGATCAATGGTTTAACATTTTTATTATAAGAAGATACACATGATTTTAAAACCATATGAGTAAAAAATATCATTTAATAATAAAAAAAAAATATATATATATAGATTAAACACTATATACCATAAGATTACATAAATATTTTAATATTAAAA